>NC_141603.1:14806113-14993985 GCF_047967505.1 Dipteris shenzhenensis | reverse complement strand
TGAGATCCCCTTTGACATTCATAGTCATCTACCCCTCCTTAAGTGGAGACAAGCTTCTTGACCAACATCCTTTATACCAATCCTCCACAACGAGACCCCCGCTAAACCTCTTCCCAAGAAGATTCGATGGCAGCATCCACAACCTCAGCAACGAGATCCCCTCTGGCAATCATAGTCATCTACCCCTCCTTAAGAGGATAAGTTTCTTGACTATTGACTACAAATTGTGTGGTGCAAAAGCATTATAGCAGGAACGACTCGCATACCACAAGCTAAATAGCCACTGAATTATGCACATGGCATCCCAACTCTGAAATCAAAATAAGCCATAACCCGAGGACGGGTAATAAAATGGATCCGGGAGTATGTTGACTCTGTGCCAACATGAACTTATGAAGAAAGAGAAGGTGATACAACTTTGTGTTACAACTTCTAGACACAACTTTATGTTACGACTTTGTGTAACAACTTTGTGTTACGAGTTTGTCTACATGAAGAGAGAGAATGTGTTACGACTTTGTGATACAACTTTGTGACACAACTTTGTGTTACAACTTTGTGTTACAACTTTGTGTTACAACTTTGTGTAACAACTTTGTGTAACAACTTTGTGTTACATCTTCTACATGAAGAGAGAGAATGTGTTACGACTTTGTGATACAACTTTGTGACACAACTTTGTGTTACAACTTTGTGTTACAACTTTGTGTAACAACTTTGTGTAACGACTTTGTGTTACATGCAGAGAGAGAAGCTCTCCAACTTGTATAAATACCCCATAATGGAATGAAGCCCAGACTCTTGGGGCATTGTGTTGAGTCTACATTGGTATTTCAAGCATTTGTCTCAAGTGTCCATGCTTCCTTGCACTGCACGTCCAAAAGCATGTCCTAACCTTGCAACCCATCCTCCTCCTCCTCCTCCTCCTCCTCCTCCCTTCCCCTCCTCCTCCTCCTCCTCCTCCTCCCTCCTCCTCCCTCCTCCTCCTCCCTCCTCCTCCCTCCTCCTCCTCCTCCTCTTCCTCCCTCTCCCTCCTCCTCTTCCCTCCTCCTCCTTCCTCCTCTCTCTCTTACTTCACCCATGCTCTTACACCTTCTTCCTCTCCCACTCCTATGCTTTCCTAAACCCTTAAACTCAATGATCTACGAGGGAGACGAGTTCTCCACCATGTACTCTACTCTGAACCTTGGATCCTCCTCCTAACCCTGAACTCCTTCTAAACCTTGGAACCTCCTACTGAACCCTGGAACTCTTTCTAACCCTGAACTCTTTCTAAACCCTGGGACCTCCTTCTGAACCCTTAAACTCCTCCTAAACCCTACAACCCCCAATGAAGGCGAAAGCCTTCATTACCCCAACAACAATGGTTTATGTGCCTTTTACACATGCTTGCATTATGTTTACTCACCACACTTAAGCCTACGTCTCTCACCGGAACACGACTCGAGGTCCTAAGCTACACATATACTACAACGACAATCCTAATATATCTGTAGGTGACAAAGAGCCTCGGAACCCTGCAACATAGAAAACCCAGCTCTTCCTACGAAAGCAGTAGGAAAGAGCCAACATTTGCAGGAAGGAGGAGGAGGAGGAGGATGGGTTGCAAGGTTAGGACATGCTTTTGGACGTGCAGTGCAAGGAAGCATGGACACTTGAGACAAATGCTTGGAATACCAATGTAGACTCAACACAATGCCCCAAGAGTCTGGGCTTCATTCCATTATGGGGTATTTATACAAGTTGGAGAGCTTCTCTCTCTGCATGTAACACAAAGTCGTTACACAAAGTTGTTACACAAAGTTGTAACACAAAGTTGTGTCACAAAGTTATATCACAAAGTCGTAACACATTCTCTCTCTTCATGTAGAAGATGTAACACAAAGTTGTTACACAAAGTTGTAACACAAAGTTGTAACACAAAGTTGTGTCACAAAGTTGTATCACAAAGTCGTAACACATTCTCTCTCTTCATGTAGACAAACTCGTAACACAAAGTTGTTACACAAAGTCGTAACATAAAGTTGTGTCTAGAAGTTGTAACACAAAGTTGTAACACAAAGTTGTATCACAAAGTTGTATCACCTTCTCTTTCGTCATAAGTTCATGTTGGCACAGAGTCAACAAGACCACAAACTCGTCGAAGGGGAGGGGAGATGAACAATGCCACACAATAACCTTCATTTTAGAACATCCAAAACGACGCCCTTGGTATTCAAAAAGGAGGCCCTGTGGTCAAAACGCCATAGGGCAGATTACATTGAGAAGAAGCAAAGCTCACACTCTCTCCCTCAGGATTACAAAGAGCTCTCAGCTCTGCAGAATCTCTCCTAGTTCTAGTCTGCTCACCATTCTGGTCTGAGTCTCCCTGGTCTCTTCTGTGTTCTGAGTACTCTTGCTCTCCTTGCCGAATCCCGCATATGTGTGAGTGGTTTTGTATTTTGGAGGGAGTTCTCTCCCTTGACTCCAACGTTCAGCCGCCTTCATTAAGGCTTCTTTTCCTCCATGGTACCTTCTCTCCAACAGTCACCTAGAAGGCCAATCAATTCAAAATGCCCGTTTGAATTGGACCCTTTAGCCATAGTTGGGGAGTCCAACCTTACCATGGGCTGCTCCCCTTGGTTAGGTCTTAGAGGTGTCAATGGGTTGCTCCCCCTTTGACCCAAAAGAGGGCAAGAACCTCTTCCTTGCTGCCGATGTCGAGTCCGGAGGGAATGATGAAGGAGGGATGGACTGAGACTTAGTCCCTTGTCAACGGGCCACCCGTTACAGATGGGGGGGGTGGTGGGGGAAGGGGTTGGGAGGGGGGCGGGGGGCTGGCGGGGGGGGAGGGGGGGGCTGGCGGCCGCAGCCACGGCCGCCAGACCCCATGGAGGGGGGGAAGGGGGGATGGGGGGTGGAGGGGGAAGGGGGTGGGAAGGGGGTGGGGGGCTAGCGGGGGGGGGAAGGGGGGCTGGTAGCCGCGGTCGCCAGACCCCCTGGAGTTGGGGAAGGGGGGATGGGGGGGGTGGAGGGGGAAGGGGGTGGGAGGGGGGCAGGGGGCTCGGTGGGGGGGGAAGGGGGGAGGGGGGGCTGGCGGCCACGGCCGCCAACCCCATGGAGGGGGGGAAGGGGGGAGGGGGGGGCGGGGGGCTGGCGGGGGGGGAAGGGGGGAGGGGGAGGGCTGGCGGCTGGCGGCCCGTGGAGGGGGGGAAGGGGTAATGGGAGGGGGTGGAGGGGGAAGGGGGTGGGAGGGGGGCGGGGGGGGAAGGGGGGAGGGGGGGCACGGCCGCCAGCCCCGTGGAGGGGGGGAAGGGGGGTGGGGAAGGGGTGGGAGGGGGGCTGGCGGGGGGGGGGGGGAGGGGGGAGGGGGGGGCTGGCCGCGACCGCCAGCCTCGTGGAGGGGGGGAAGGGGGGCGGTGGGGGAAGGGGGGAGGGGGGGCGAGGGGCTGGCAGGGGGGGGGAAAGGGGGAAGGGGGGGCTGGCGGCCGCCAGCCCCGTGGAGGGGGGGAAGGGGGGAGGGGGGGCTGCCGCCCCCCTTCAGGGGAAAGGGGGGCGGCTGGCGGCTGTGGCCACTAGACCCCCTAGAGGGGGGGAAGGGGGGATGGGGGGTGGAGGGGGAAGGGTGTGGGAAGGGGGCGGGGGGGAAGGGGGGTGGAGGGGGAAGGGGGTGGGAGGGAGGGCTGGCGGCCGCGGCCGCCAGGGGGAAGGGGGGGGGGGGGGGGGGGAAGGGGAGGGGGGGAGCGGGAGGGGAGGGGAGGGGGGGGAGGGGTCGAGGGGGGGAGAGGGGGGGCAGAGGGGGGAAGGGGTTTTGGCGGCGAAGGGAGGGGAGGGGAGGGGAGGGGAGGGGGGGAGGGCGGGGTCGAGGGAGGGAGGGAGGGGGGCAGGGGAGCGGAAGGAGAGAGAGGAGAGAGAGAGGGAGAGAGAGAGAGGGGAAGGAGAGGAGGGAGCCGAAGGAGAGAGAGGGGAGAGGAGGGAGGGGAGTGAGAGAGAGAGTAAGGGGAGGGAGAGAGAAAGAGAGAGAGAGAGTGAGGGGGGAAGGTATGGGAGAGAGAGAGAGAGTGAAGGAGAGAGAAACAAGGGAGTAGAGGGAGAGAGGTCGAATTCTTATAAGAGCGACCAATAAGATTTGACTTAGGAAAAGAATGAAAGGGACTTACTAGAAGAAAGTATCAAGAAGAATGTTGAACACAAATTTGAATTCTTACAACTAAAAGTAGAACTATCATGAGCAAGAGCGACAAATAAGATTCTTGCTCAAATAAGATTTGACTTACTATCACGAGCAAGAGCGACAAATAAGATTCTCGATCAAATAAGATTACTATCACAAGCAAGAGCGAAAAATAAGATTCTTGCTCAAATAAGATTACTATCACAAGCAAGAGCGACAAATAAGATTTGACTTACTATCACGAGCAAGAGCGACAAATAAGATTTGACTTACAAGAAGAATGAAAGGGACTTATGAGAAGAAAGTATCAAGAAGAATGTTGAACACAAATTTGAATTCAAAAGGAACATACGAGAAGAAAGTATGAGAAGAATGTTGAACACAAATTTGAATTCAAATTTATAATGAATTCAAATTTCCCTCTCTTTTTTGAAAATTCAAATTTATGTGTAGAAGGAGTGGGCTAGTTTTTCTTATATATACTCTTCTTTCCATTCATTCATTCTCACTCTCTCCTCATTTCATTGAAGCAACCAAGAGCTGAAGAGAAAGGATAAGCGGAGCCTTACTTTTTTCACTTTTTCCAGGTACTTGCATTCTTTTTCATTCGTCTTGTAATTCTTTTTCTTTACTTACAATTCTTTTTCAATTAGTTTCTTGTTAAAGTTTTTGAGTTCTATTTCTTAAAATTCGTCTTGTAATTCTTTTTCTTTACTTACAATTCTTTTTCAATTAGTTTATTGTTTAAGTTTTTGAGGAGGGGGGTCTTTTAGAAGGCATTACAATTCTTTTTAAATTAGTTTCTTATTTGAGTTTTTGAGTTCTATTTTAATTAGTTTCTTATTTATATTTGAGTTTGTAAATTTGAGAAATGAGAGAATAGGGAGGGAGAGAAAGAGAGAAGAAGAGGAGAGAGGGAAAGAGAGAAATAAGAGAGAGAAGAGGGGCTCTTGGCAGCCATGGCCGCCAAAGGGAGAGAGAGAATAGAAATGAGAGAGAGAATGAGAAATGAGAGGAGTAGGGAGGGAGAGAAAGAGAGAGAGGAGAGAGGGAGAGAGAGAGAGAGATTCACAGAGAGAAGAGGGGCTCCTTAAATGAGAGAGAAGAGTAGGGAGGGAAAGAAAGAGAGAGGAGAGAGGGGGAGAGAGATTAAGAGAGAGAAGAGGGTCTCCTGACGGCCATGGCTTCTTGAGGGAGGGAGAGAGTAGGGAGAGAGAGGGAGAGAGAGAGAAAGAGAGAGAGAGGGAAAGAGAGAGAGGGAGAGAAAGAGAAAGAGAGAGAGGGAGAGAGAGATGTTTATCACAATGAAACGTGGTGAGAGGAGAGAGGGAACGGTCACATGCGGTTTAACACTCATAACATGCTGTTAAATAAGACCTTTTACCATTTACCAAGAAGTTTATCAGTGGGCAGATTGCATGAGTAGATATAAGTGGACAGATTACATATATTAGTGGATAGATTACATGTCATAGGACATATTGGAGCTTGATGATTATTGGTTATTTTTATTGCATTTGCATAAATATTTAAGCTCCTTTATTGTCATAAAAAACCTTGTAAAGCCTTCTATGCTATTTTTTAAATTTATTGTCATATGAAGCGCCTTGTAATAAACTCGACCATCCCGACCATTCACTATTTAACGAGTATCAGTGGGATGCATAAGTGGATATCATGTGGGCTGCATAAGTGGATATCAGTGGAACAGTTTTTAGTGGGTAGATTGCATCAGTTGGGTATCAGTGCACAGATATCAATGGATGGACATATTACATGTCATCACAAAGATTGAAGCTTTATTTTTAGAGGGCAAATCAATGGATGGACAGATTACATGTCTTCACGAAGATTGAAGCTTTATCACTAGACAACAATTTATATTACTATAAAGCTTTATTGGCTAATTGTTTTACATGTGTACAAATATTTAAGCCTTGTAAAGCCTTCTAGGCTATTTCCCACAATTATTTCCATATGAAGCCTTGTAAAGCCTTTTGGGCTATTTCCCACATTTATTGTATCAAGGGTTGTATATTGTACTTTACTTGTATGTATCTAAATTCTTCATTATCTTTTCTTGTAGGATTATGGAGCAATCAACTAATGTGGTGGCTATCCTAAATGACTCTGAGATCAGAGAATGGGTTTCTGATGTCACTTTGAATTTCAAAGGAAAGGAATATAGCCCCAATGGCTTTGGTAGGTGGACTCGATATCACATGGGCAGAAGAGCTTGGTTTCTTCATCAAAAGGAAAAGAGACTCTTTCTACTTATGTCAAAAAGGGAGTTCAATGGTGTTGAAGATCCATGGGATGCTACTTTTTTCAAAAAAGATATGACTTCAAGCCTTGTGGTAGGCATAATGATAGAGCCAAAAGAGACCTTTGTGGATATTTTTACAAAGAGTTCAGATCCTGAAGTTGGCGGTCTTCATATTGTTGTGTCAAGGAGAGGCTCAAAGACCTTTGTGATGCCTCCTCCTCAACCATCAAAGTTTCCAGAGCTGCAAAGTGCATTGGAGACTCTTTCATATACTTGGGAGCAATTTCCTAGTGTGGTGGCAAAAAGGATGCATGCAAAGATAATGTTTGAGTACTTTTAGGATGCACAATATGCTCCTCATATTCAAGGATCTTCACATGAAGGAGATCAAAAAGCTCAGACTTCGATGCAGGGACAAGAAGAACAGGCACACTGTCACAAACGTGTAGAACATGAGCGCAAACTTCTAGAGCAAGAAATGGTGGATGTAACTAAGGATGATGAAACACAAGCCTTGAGTGCACGGGAATTTAAAAAAATTGAAGAAGATCAAGGTCGATCCACTGCAGTTATGCTAGAAGCTCTTGCTAGCAAACCACGACGTGAAATGCAAAAGGCTAGTATTGCAAGAGCCACGGTTCCAAGCAGTAAAAAAAGACATCGTCCCACTGTAGAGAGAGATAATGTGGATGAAAAACAGTTAAAAGAAGAGAAAGATGAAGAAAAAATCTTAATCTGCGTCTTAATGAAGCAGTTACAAATGATGATGCGGGATATATTTGGGGTTAAAGGACGTGGTTTGTGAATGCCAAATATGTGGAAGCTATAGCTCTCTTTACTAATAGCCGAAGCCTTGATATATCCTATGCAATGCAAATATACGAGGCTTTGAGAGATGGTAAGAAACCTGTGGCAAGCAATGTGGTCTTGTGCCCAATAATGTTTTGTCCAATCAAAAATAGTTTTCTGGATCAAATAACATTTACAGGGCCTACATATTTCAAGGTGTAACACAAAATTGTATCACAAAGTTGTAACACCTTCTCTTTTATGTTGACTCTGTGCCAACTCTGTGCCAACACAAGGAAACCTTCAGTCGATTCTTTAAAGACACTCTTAAAAATATTCCACATGAACAAGGCGAAGAGGCACAAGGTGAGAATATGCTAAAGGAAGCAAAGAAGGAATTCCTCCTTCATTGTAGATTCCAGCCCATTGATGGTCAACATTGGGCTTATGCTTGTAATCAGATCGCAAAGGAAGCAAATGAGGTCA
Source organism: Dipteris shenzhenensis (assembly GCF_047967505.1). Classification (NCBI taxonomy): domain Eukaryota; kingdom Viridiplantae; phylum Streptophyta; class Polypodiopsida; order Gleicheniales; family Dipteridaceae; genus Dipteris; species Dipteris shenzhenensis. Next base: position 14,986,291 of record NC_141603.1, on the reverse strand, counting down.
AAAGACTCACTCCAGAACAATTTGCAAAGATAAGTTCATTCCATTATTATCCTGCAACAATCTGTATATTCAAGCATGAGATCAAGTATTTGATTGAGTCCGAAAGACTTAATCATTATGTCCATGGAAAGCGTAAGATATCCTCAACATCAGAGGTCTTACAGAAGGCAAGGGTTATATGGACAACATTTGGTTCTCCAATCCTGATTTGAAGCGAAAGGTCACAAAAGTAGACGCCGACACACTCACAAACTTCTATACTTCTTTGAGTGCAGTTGTGCCTAGGGGAACTCAAGAGCAAGAAGAAAGTATGACAAGCCTCAAGGTGGTGAGGGACAGATATGCCGACTACACTTCTATCATATTTCGTCCTGTTGAAGTGTTTAATGAGATGCTTGAAACGTGCATTGCTTGTGAGCGTGGACAGTTGACCTATGAAGCTCCTTTGTTTATCTCCGGAAAGTCAAAGGTAATGGATAAGGAGTTGACGGCAAGGATGTGGAGGCCTATAAAGTACTTACCTAACAAGTATGCATCCATGGCAGCACAAAAATTTTTAAAGAAAGAATGGTTTTTTGGAAAAAAAGACAAAGACCATTGCATGGAAGAATGCATCAATGTACAGGTGAGGCGTGATGCAGTGCATAGTGCCATTAAGTATTTGCTATCAGAGAAACAAATTCCACTTACTCATTGTAACATTGACTATAATGTGGTGAAGCATATAGCTTCTTTGTCAACACCCAAGGTAAAGCTATGGGCAAATAGGTGGATTAAAAAGGATGAAGATGAGTCAGAAATAGTAACCTCTTATATGAGAAAGGAAATCCCACAACAGGTGGTTGCATATGTGGAAAGATTAATCAACGAGATAAGGATGCCGACAGATATGCACCAAAGCTTTCAATTCAATGTAGAGGTTACGGCAGATTCTGGAAAGCTTGTGAACTTCAGGGGAGTCTCAGAAGATGACTTCTTCAAGAATGAGTCAGCATGGGATAAGCCACAACTATTCTTTATCAATGAAGTTTCTAGCGATGATATCCATAACTTCATTGATAGAATAGTATATACCACCATTAGCAAAGTGGCAATTTGCAACATTGTCATTTTTGTTGATAAAAAAGACAAAGAAGCCATGCAGGTTACTCTAGAGCAAGCATATTCATCAGATTTGAAGATCTATAGTGGTGTTTATGCAGTAAAGAGAGGCAAGAGAGAATGTGGCATAGCGATTCAATCTCTTGAATCATTCTTTTTGTGTATGTGGAGTCCCAATCCTGATCACTCCTTACAAAAGAACATAAGAGGGAATTCAAATAATTTGAGATTGATGTAGAAGAGCAAGATATTCCCAGGTCCATACATTATCAGAAAAACAACTATGGAAGTCCTGCAAAAAGTGGGAGTCTCTTGCTTACCATGATGGAGAATTTGCTACCGGCAGGTTGGGAGGTCACCTTGTGCAGGATGGGATATTTATTTGAGGATCTCCTCAGAAAAGTCAACTCCACAAATATTATTGAAAATAAGCATTTCATGGCTTATTTTCAGCTTCAAGCAGATCTAACCACAGGCTATGAAAAAGAGATAGACCACAAGGACACTGATGACATGGATGATTACCTTGAAGATCATAATGTCCCAGTTGATGATGATGAAAAGATGGACTTACATGACCCGTTCAGAGAGAGGTTGGTGGATGAAGACAAACATGATGATGCCTTCTTTGATAATTATGGCTCGCAAGGTTATAAAAAAAGGCCACTACGACAATACTTAGCGGTATGAACTCTCTATTTCTCAACTAAATACAATTTTTTAAATAAGATTTAAATTTAAAGATAATTAATCTAATCTCTCATATTTGTTTATAGGCAATAGAGGGAGAAGAAATGGATAAAGTCAATATGGAGGCACTCCCTTCTACTTCAACAATGCAACCACCTCTAAATTTGATTGAAGAATCTAATGAGCGCAAGAGCTTTAAAGACACCATGGAAAAGCAGAATGACCCCAAACATAGAATACAAGCTATGACTTCTACAAATTTAGCTGCATTAAATAAAATGGAGAGCTCATTTGAAGTTAGGATCGTTTTGAAACAAGAACCTCAGTATTTGAGCTTTGGTAGAGAGGAGGTTTCAATCCTCTCCAATCCTTTAAAAGAGGTTAATGACAATGTTATCTTGGCCATTCTCAGGTAACGTTTGTTTATTTGTTGCTACTTCAATGAGCTAACATTTGTTTATTTATTTACAATGTAGTTATATATCAGTTTCCTAGTGCAGAATGCAAATCAATTCTATGAGCTAACGTTTGTTTATTTCTTGGTGTAGTGTAGTTATTTCTCAGCTTCCTAGTGCAGTGCAGCATCGTGTCTACATGCTCGATGCTCTCCTTTCTTCTATTCTTAGCTCTCCTCAAAAGACTATAGAAGATGTTTGTACCTGGTTAAGCCCTTTGAATTTAGATGGGGTGCGAGTCATCCTTATGCCTTATCATGAGGCGTAAGTATCAACTCTAACCTTATTTTTACTATTTCTTTGGCAAGTTTGTGTAAAACAATAATCATTTTTATTCTAGTCGTGTAGCTCACATTGGAGTCTGATCGTCTAGGACCTTGAACTTAACCGTTTGTGGTTTGTGAATTCAATGGAAGGCTATCATGCCAAGTCCCCAAGGTAATTATTCTCTTAATATTTTTGATACTTTCTTATTTTGTATCTTATGATCATGACATATTAATATATTTAATATGTCATGATGGACAGTGCTGCATATCGGCTAGTATCTGCTATCAGAACAACCACAGAGCAACAAGACCAAGTAGAATTCAAAAGACGTCTGCCAGTGGAGAAAAAAGATGGGCACGGCTATGGGTGGAGAGTTTCCTACAACTGCATGTTGTTTCTTAGAGAGATTTTTGATTTGGAGTTACTAGTCAAAATGGAATCATATACAGAAGCCGATCTGCTAGCATTTCAGGCTGAGAGTATTCAGCGTCTAATTGCTACCATTGGGAAACAACCTGAAAATATGACTACATTGCAGCATGTATAAAACCTTATCTTTATACTTATATGCTTGTTCAAGCCTTTAATTGGGATGTGTAAATCTCATAACTTTTTTATATTTTCCTCCAAGAGGAGAAGAGACTGAGTCTAATGAAAGCATGCTATCTTTATACTTCTATGATTATTTAAACCTTTATTTTTATTTGGGATGTGTAAATCTCATAACTTTTTAAATTTTTCCTCCAAGAGGAGGAGAGACTCACTCTAATGAAAGCGTATAGGAAACCTTACTTTTTAAATTTTTGCTCCAAGCGGAGGAGAGACTCACTCTAATGAAAGCATGTATGAAACCTTATCTGCTTGTTTAAGCCTTTATTTGGGATGTGTACATCGCATAACTTTTTTATATTTTTATAGCAGAAGGTGGATGTAGAAGACATAGCAAGTGAAGAAGAATACGATGTAGACTACTCTCTCAATAAGATGAGTCATGAAAATATGAATCTATTGGAGCAGATTGGAAGTTCATTCATCGCTATGTTGTTAATTCGACAACAACCTCATTTTTTTGAATTTGGTGAAGAAGAGATTTCAAACCTCTTGAATCCTAAGAAAGAGGTTAATGTCAAAGTCATTACAACCATCCTCAGGTTTGATGTAGCCTTTTCCTTGGCTTTATACTTTGCTTATTTTGATTAAACCCAAGAAGCTAATACTTTTTTTAAAATATAGTAATGTTATAGTAAATTTTTCGCCAAATATACAAAGCGTTTCATATATGCTCGATCCTCGTATTTCGGAAGTGCTTAGCAACAAAGAAGAAACCATAGAGGATGTTTGCAAGTGGTTGAAGCACGTTCCTATGAATGATGCACGAGTTATTTTTACAGCATATTATGAGAAGTAAGCATCAAACCCTACTTGTTTTTTCTATTGCGTTGCTAGAATTGTCTCAAACATAGTAATTATTCTTTATTGATAATGCAGCTCACATTGGAGTCTGGTAGTTGTGGACATCTTTGCGAAGAAGTGCTTCTTTGCCAACTCAATGACATCCGTCCATGGCACTGTGTTAGAGTAAGTATAGACTACACTTGTTGTCACTTCTTGACATGTAGATTGATATGCAATGCACATATTCACTGTTGTTATATGTTTTGATGTGCAGATTAGCTCAAAAGTTAGTAGGTGCTATCGACACAGTAATGCGACAATGTGACTTGGCACAACAAATAGAGTATATAACTTATGTCAGGTATCACATCAAGAGAATAGCCACATCTATAATTGTTGATGGAGGGTGGGCTACAATTGCTTTTTGGTACTTGGTCAAATTTTTGAGATACAAAATGACACAACACTGTCAACAAATACGGATTTGTATCTCTATGCATTTATAACATGTACCATTCGAGCAATCATTAAGGGAGACATTATGGACCCTCCCACAAGGCAAATAGATGATAATGGCTCAGAGGAGTGCGAAATGAATGTCGTCAAAGAGTCAAAGGGGATAGAAGACCTCAACTCTACAAACATGGCTTCATTGGAAGAATTGGGAAGCTCTTTTAATGTTAGGGTTATGATTCAACATAGACCTTAGTATGTTGAATTTCGGGGAGAGGAGATTTCAATCCTCTCTAGAGCTTCAAATGAGGTCAATAACAACGTTATGATGGCCGTTCTCAGGTTTGATACAAACTTTTTATCTGCTTGATAATTCAATATTTTGATTAAATCTAATAAGCTAATATTCATTTATTTGTTGGTGCAGTATAGTTATCTCACGATTTGGTAGAGCCGTACAAAATCGTGTGTATATGTTGGATTCCCTCCTTTCTCCTATACTTAGGGATAGCAGAAAGACGATAGCCGATGTTTGTAAATGGTTACAGCCTTTACATTTACATGGCATGCGAGTCCTATTTATGGCATATCAGGAGATGTAAGTATCATGGCAACCTTTATTTTCATCTTATACTGGCAACATTGTGTTAAATAATAATGGTTCTTAATTATTCATGTAGGGAACATTGGAGTCTGGTGGTTTGGGACCTTGAAGACAACTATTGTTGGTTTGTTAACTCGATTACAGGCTTCCATCTAGGCTCAGTGCAAATGTAAGTATCCTATTAATCTGTTGTTACTTCTATATTATGTACCTTATGTAATAGACACAGTAAGTTTTTTTAATATGTCATGATGAGCAGGTCGATTGAGAAGTTGGTATCTGCTATCAGAGAAACAGGACAGCAGTACAAAGACTCGGTAGACTTCCAAAAACATTTAGTAGTAGAGCAGGAAGATGGGCATAGTTGTGGGTGGAGAGTTGTCTACAATTGCATGTTGATTTTCAAAGAAATTTTCTCACTTAATCCATAGATCTCATCGGAAGACTCTTTGGAGCTCAAATATTCAGAGGAGGATATACAATTGTTTAGGGCTGAAATCATTCGAGACCTACTTGCTGCCATTAGAATACAACGTGCAACTGAAGCAATATCAGAGCTTGCATTTAAGGAAGAGGAGACTGAGTCTACTGTGAAAGCACTGCACACTACAGAAGAAATAGAGACTCAATGTACACCTACAGCACCACAGCCTCCACTGGAAGCATAAGAAGAGTTGCCACAACCTCCGCTTGCATTTAAGGAAGAGGATACTGAGTCTACTCCGAAAGCACTACATACTACAGAAGAAGTAGAGACTAAGTGTACATCTAGAGCACCACAACCTCCATTGGAAGCATCAGAAGAGTTGCCACAGTCTCCACTAGAAGCATCAGAAGACCCACGACATGTGAGTCACCGCTGAGACCACACCACATTTTTGGCACTGTTGTCAAGAATAAAAGGTATGCTGTTGCATTTGCACTTGTCTCCCTTCAATATCTACCCATTGCACAAGTTTTCAAGCTTAACTTGGAGCTTCTTAGTAGAGTTGTAGGAGAGAAGAGAGGTGGAAAGAGAGAAAGAGAGAGAGAGAGAGAGGACCGAAATTTGTTTTTTCATGTAGGAATGTCATTTTTTAGCTTCGGAAGCTTGTTTTGGTTGCTTTTCGGTGTTTCAAGTTGATAGGAATGTAGAAGACTTGATTGCTAATGTGTGTATGTAGTCTAATCACCTCAAAAAACAATAAAACTAAGGATTTTAATCAAGTTTTTAAGTAGTTTCATGTTCTAGAAGTTGCCTTTTCTGCGTTTTTGGTTTTTTACTTCCAATAAGTGTTTATTTTCAAGTTTTTTCTCATTGAGTAGGTAGATTAGGTAGTGTAGCACCCCCCCATCAACAAAAAACAGGAACAGAAACTGCAAAATCTTCAAGAATCACCCAATCTCAGTTAGTGCAACTGTGACTGGCTTTCCTGCTGAGTCGGCGCTATTGCGTATCGCACCAACCAGATTCCCTACCAACTGATGCGTTAGCCAGATCTTGCCAGTCAAATGTTCTTGACCTAGCACCATAGCACTTCCCTGCTGACCTAACCCCTGACCATGGTCTATCTCGCCGCCTGAAGTTAATGCTTATCAGAGTTACTCCCGCACCGATCTGACTGGTCGTTGACTGGTGCTATAGTGGTTCCCCACTGACCATTGCTATTTTACTATCCTGCCATCGGTGTGATGAACCTACCCCTCCGTCCATAGTTGTAACTGTTCCCCTCCGTCGTCGCATTACTACATCGCACCGCTCATCACTGTGAAATCCCGTCATCCGGTGTTGTTCGTGCACTATGCCGTCGTCACTATACGATCCCGTCGAGTCATTTTCTCACCGATCGGTGTCATCCACGGGTATCCCTACGCCCATGGGGATAGTTTGTCCTTCAAATCGCACCGACCACATGGCACCTATTTCCCCACCAATCGTTGCCATTCATCCATCGCACTGCTCGGTGCTATTTCCTTATTCCATCTACCGTTGTGGAAAGGGTACGCCACCGCCCATCACCAAAACCATATTACAGCATCGTTACTATAACCGTAGCCCACCAATCGATGCTGTAGTATTACCCCACCGATCGATGCTATAGTGCTACCTCACTGAACGGTGCTATACTTTTGGGGTAGCTAAGGAATTAACAAAAAATTCCAAAGCCTCAGTTCTTCTTAGGTGGTCCCAGCTAGAGGCACCCCACATGCACTTGAGGTCCAAAAGGATATTACCAAAGGGTCCTGTGCCAGAGGAAAGTGCTTCATTAGTCCACCCTCCATCCTAGTTGGGGATCCGACAGCTCGATTCCAAGCCTCCACTTGTTTCCAAAAACTCAATCTAGTTTAGATGACACAAAAAGCCTTGAAGGAGTGATGCAAGAACCCATGGGTCCAAGGGCATCGGAAGCCCCCTTCATGAGTGTAGCCTCTCCCAACTCTCCTACACCTTCGGTTGCATCTAGGCTTAGGGTACATTCTCTAATATGTTCGGCTGCTTGGGAAGAATAGAGTTGGCAGAACTGGAGAATCCCTTTACCGGCATGTCTGCAGGAAGGGAAGGCTAGCAACATACAGTTCCTGAGCCACAAATTGGGCTTGATACTACTTTCGCCAATCCAGGTTCCTTCTCTTACGCCAGACCCCCCTAGTGGGAGAATATGGATGATGAGGATCCATGGACTCCACCCGCACCAGTGTTCCCTACAGGGATGGCAAATCCCTTGAGAAGCCATCCCATAGCTATTTCCAAGCTGATGACCAAGTTCCTTGGGGTAGGAGTCCTGGTCTCCCATGTGGAAAGGTTTGAGCAGATTTGTGAAGCCCTTGGTGCACAAGGCGACCTTGAAATGGCCAATGCATTCCGCCTTAGCCTGGATGGCAAGGCAAGTCAATGGTATAGAGCTCTCACCCCAGAGGGGAAGATCAACTGAGAGACATTGAGAAAGGCTTTTATTATGGGATTCACTCCCAGCGGCCATAAATGGAGCCCAATCAACCAGCTGTATGGGGTGAAGCAAAACCACAAAGAATCCCTTAGGGATTACATTGCAAGGATTGAGCACCTCAATGCCCACTGTGAACCCTATGAGCGAATGAGCGATGAATGACTATTGCCACACTTCCTTATCGGGTCAACAGACCCAAAGCTGCACGACCATCTCATGGTGATGAACCTCACCTCCTTTGATCTATGCAGCAAAGTGGCCATTCGTATATATGACAACATGAAGGACAAAGAGGATTCTGTATGGTTCGGGCTCCTTGAGTTTGATCCGATGCTTCCCAAGTGGTCCAACTCCATCATCCTTGATCTAGCCCCATCATTTAGGTCCTTGAGTGTAGAGTCAAGTAAGAATGTCAAGACGATCGATCCCTGTATGAAGTAAGAATGCCAGTTTAGGATGTGGCATGGAGCATCTATTCTAGGACTGTCCCATGAAAAGACCGACCACTCCACTCACCTCACCAAAGAGCACCAACCTCAATCTGCTTAGCATTGAACAAGGCCATGTGGCCACCATGCCACTACAAGTCATTACATGGATGCAGGATAAGGCACTAGGCAAGGCTATGAAGAAGCTCACCAAGAAGGGCAAGGTATCCCCATTGCTCGGTTTTGAGATCCCTCCACAACTGCTAACCTGTTCTAAGAAAGCCATTTGAGTAGGTGACGGGCCTGATCAGGTGTTCATAGTTTTGATGAGGATACAGCTACCATTGCGACCTCCTCTGCTTTCGAGCAGCATCCACCTTGAGGTACCTCCAATTCTAGAAGTAAACAAACCAATGTAGGCTTAGGGCCTAGCACCCGCTCCCACCTACAAAGACACCTAACCTGACCCAGTCTTAGAAAAGCAATACGTAAAGGATGCCTAGGACTTGGTGCGTGAGTGCTAGGATAAGTTCGAGCATCGATTGAAGGCCAGCAAGGGATCAGATACCATCCATCCATAGCCCACCTGATGGGGCATCGAGGAGTGAAATGTCTCAAGGTCCTAGAAAGAGTGGAGGAAGAAGAACACCTAAGCTTGGAGCAGTCGAAAGCTCTAGATCTGATGCAGAAGATGTTCTAAGAGGACCCAGTGCTGCACAACCTCCAAGACGAAGGAGACCTGTATGGCTTTGATGACATGTTATATATGGAGGAAGAAGCTTCATCGGAACCCTATGATAGTGATGGGTTGGCTGCCTTCCTATCTACAAAAGTGAAAATGCCAATCGTGTCTCTGCTAAGAGGCATGATCTATCCAATTGGATGAACATGCCGTTCCTACCTCCAGCCCCTACCATCCCTAGGCCGTTCCTACCTCCAGCCCCTGCTTACCAATCAATGCTAGATAAGGGGCAGAACCTACCCAAGATTCCCATCAACAAGCTAGGCCAGTATTTTGAGGGGGATGACACAAACACCTCAATCCCCATAGTCTACCAAAACCAGAAGGTAGAAGCCATCCTGGATGGGGGAGCAGGAGTGAGTGTCTGCACCAAGGAATGCTAGGAAAAGTGGGTAAAGCCCACACTCGAGCAGACCCATCTGGTAGTATAGCTAGCAGATGGAGAACCGCTGAACCTCTAGGAGTACTGACGGGCATAAACATTAAGGTTTTTGGATTCACATACCCTGTCTGGTTCGTGGTCATGGACTTCACACGATAGTCCGAGTATGAAGCTATCCTAGGCAGGCCATTCTTGTGAATGTCTGAACTCATGCATGACTGGCATAATGATAATATCTACTTGTGGGGCAGAAGGAGCAAACCATGAGAGTGGACTTGCATACCTACAAGGCCCACCCATTTTTAGGAGACCTATTTGTTGTGGAGTCTGACACCACTGCCCAAACCACCTCCGTAAAGCTATTCCATCCCTATGACAAGGGAGAGGATGAGAAGGAGTCTGACGACTTCAGGTATGCACCTCTTCCCGAGCCAGAATTCTTGCAGAACTAGATGCACATCTTAGCCAACATAGATGTCCTAGAAAGAGTAGGGTTTCAAATTACCACCCCAGAGCTCAAGGGTCTGACCCTAGTAGTTCCCTTAAGGATGTTCAATATGCTCAAACCACAAGAGGTAAGCAAGGGAGCAATAAGGGTAAAATCATATCTTCACTAGCTGACCTACGTAGGTGCCACGACCACCCACCATGAGTTCTCCTCTAATTAGAAAAATAGGTTGAGTAGGGTAACCACCCCCCTCGGCTCTATAAGTACAAGGGAAGAGCCCCCTTCAGGTCCCAAATATCTGGTATCCAAAGGCAAGGCAAGGACCAAAAAGTCCACTGCCCAAGCAGAAAATGAGAAGGAGTTTGAGGATAAAGAAGATCTACGACAAGTGCCAGCACAGTATAAGGCCTATACTATTCAGGATAGCAAGATCTTATATCAACACGCCAAAAGAAATCGAGAGGATGGTTGTTCTCAAGGGTATGATGGACCGGACCCAGTCAAAGAAGTACACTTAGCCCCGGAAGGCCAAGACCCACAACCCATATTTGTCACTGATGACCTCACTTCCAATGAGGATAATGCCTTAATAGCTCTCCTATGGGAATTCAAGGATTGCATGGCATGGAAGTACACAGACATGAAGGGAGTACCTGCCGCAATAGTGCAGCATACAATCCCCATGATGGATGATGCTAGGCCCGTGCAACAATGCCCCTATCCTATGAATCCTAAGTATGCACTCATAGTGAGGGAAGAAATCCAAAAACTCATAGATATAGGATTCATCTACGAGATCGAGCATACAGATGCCCATTGTGATAATCCTGAAGAAGAATGGAAAAATCAAAGTATGCGTGGATTTAAAGAAGGTTAACGCAGCCACTAGACATGACCACTACCCCCTGCCATTCATGGAACATGTTCTAGAAAGGGTTGTTTGGAAAGGAAGGGTATAGCTTCTTAGTTGGATTTTCGGGTTACAACCAAGTCTCAATTGGCCCCCAAGATCAACATAAGACCACCTTCACAACCAAATGCGGAGTATATGCAGCCAAGGTTATGATATTTGGTCTAACCAATGCCCCAGCTACTTTCCAATGTATGGTGATCATGGTATTCAAGTACCTGAGGGACTTTGTAGAAGTCTTCTTGGATGATATCTGCATGAACTCGAAATGGGATGACCACATGAAGTATCTCAGGCTCATCCTTGAGAAATGTGACTTATACCGCATATCCCTCAACCCCCTCAAGTGCCAATTTTGGGTCAAACATGGTGTCATCCTGGGTCACACAGTGTCCCGGAATGAAATCTCTACAGACCACAATAAAATCAAACTCATTTTGGAGTTACAGCCCCCAACCAATGCTAAGGGAGTCCAATGATTTACTAGACATACGGGCTATTACCAAAGATTCATATTGTTCTATGCTAACATAGCCCGCCTGTTATACAAACTGCTAGTATCCTTTAAGTGGACTGATGAATGTCAAACATCCTTTGAAACCTTCAAGCTAGCTCTAGCCACTGCCCCAGTATTGACGTCTCTCGACTGTAATTTATTATTCCACGTCCACATTGATGCCCCTAACTTTGCCATTGGATGTGTGTTAGCTCAGCTCGATGAACATAATTTAGATTACCTGGTATACTTTGCCAGCCATCAACTAAATGAGGTCAAAGTTAACTACACCATCACTGAGAGAGAGGGTCTCGCCATGGCCTTTGTAGTCAAGAAATTCAGGCACTACTTGTTAGCTATAACATGTTTGTCTTCACAGCATGTTTGTCTTCACAGGAGGAAGACACCTCCACTAGACAAGCTACTCAAGAGGAGCCAGTCGCAGCAGGCACAACTCCCACAAAAACATGGAAGCGCACCCCGGTCCCAACCGCTGGTGAGGACAAGATCATGTGTTCGCAAGCACAGTCGCCATTGGGAGAGGCATGGCTCCGAGAGCTAAATGCTTGCATGGTCCACTCGTGCTTCACATTCGAGGGTCAGGACTACACCCTCCACTACCACACTGTAGTAGCATATTCCGCTCTCCAGGAACCAGTAGTCATGGAAGACCTTAACTTTTTAGGCTTGCAAATAGTAGCAGATTGCTTCCCATGCCACTTGGACATGACGCTGCTGGCAGAGTTCCTCAAGACATACGAGGACAACACCAAAATCGGTGTCTTGAGAGATGCAGCAAGCAACTCCCACCACTACCAAATCAATCAAGACATGGTGCGGGTAGTATTCAACCTGCCAGTGGTGGCAGAAAAATATTCTCAGCAAAATAAGAACCTCGACTCCCTAAAGAAGGTCTGTCCATATGACCACCACAAGTGCAGAGGCCGCATCTAGTTCAACACCATCTACAAGCCGGAGGTAGAGCGCCCAACAAGAGCCCTACAATGGCTCACTCAAGTAAAGCTCTTAGATCATCATCAAGCCATTGTGCCCAATATCTTGCTGAGGATGGTGAACTTTCAAAAGACGAAATGGGCTCACTACTATTGCATTCAGATGAGAGAGGACCTCAGCACCCACAGGGATGTCATCAGCAACCCCATGTTGTACATGCCAGTCCTCTACTACCTCAAAAGTCAGCATACACCCATCGGCTGTGGACTTGTTGAGAAATCTGCCATCGGTCCTGTGCTGACCGAGCATGAAGAGATAGAAACTAGGCCCAAGAGAGCATGGACAATCCCAAGTGCCACTCCGGTCCCCTAATGCAACCAGAACAAAGTCAGCCGCCCAACCAATATGAGGAAAGCCAGTTCCATGAATTTGCGCAATGACAACTACGCATGTAGCGCGGCCAGGTCCTCAAGATAAGGGCAAATAGGTGCAAGGAGGGCCTATTCTCATTGAAGACCTCCAAGGCAATGACACCATCAAAATCAGCATCCATCCAAGAGCCGAGACTATGATGACAACCCTGGCCACACCCTTCATCTCAATCTCCACCACCCCTCAAGAGACTGCATCTTCTGCCACAAGCACCTTGACTCCCTAAAGGTCTCTCCCTATGACCACCACAAGTGCAGAGGCCGCATCTAGTTCAACACCATCTACAAGCCTGAGATAGAGCGCCCACCAAGAGCCCTGCAATAGCTCACTCAAGTAAAGCACTCGGATCATCATCAAGCCATTGTGCCCAATATCTTGCTGAGGATGGTGAACTTTCAAAAGACGAACTGGGCTGACTACTATTGCATTTAGATGAGAGAGGACCTCAACACCCACGGGGACATCATCAGCAACCCCATGTACATGCCGGTCCTCTACTACCTCAAAAGTTAGCATCCACCCATCGGCTGTAGACTTGTTGAGAAATCTGCCATCGGTCCCGTGTCGATCGAGCACGAAGAGATGGAAACTAGGCCCAAGAGAGCATGGACAATCCCAGGTGCCACTCCGGTCCCCCAAGTGCAACCAGAACAAAGTCAGCCGCCCAACCAATATGAGGAAAGCCAGTTCCATGAATTTGTGCAATGACAACTACGCATGCAGCGCGGCCAGGTCCTCAAGATAAGGGCAAATAGGTGCAAGGAGGGCCTATTCTCATTGAAGACCTCCAAGGCAATGACACCATTAAAATCAGCATGCATCCAGGAGATCCAGGAGTCGAGACTATGCTGACAACCTTGGCCGCACCCTTCATCTCAATCTCCACCACCCCTCAGGAGACTGCATCCTTTGCCACAGGCACCTCTTCCATGCCTTGGGCAGGCCTAGCAAAGGCCACACAATTTTTCAGCACAACCCAGTATAGGGCAACGGGAGGCTATAGCCATATGTGACGGCAAATCAATTGTCACGCACTGACACCATAGAAATGAACCTCTTTGAAGCCATGGCACAATTGCCACAAGTCACCGGCACAATCTTACAAAGGATGCAAAAGCAAGCCTCACAACTCTCCTCCAACCTCGTTCAAGCCCAGCTCTCGGCACATGAAAGCCACTCGACAATGGTCACAGCTCAAGCAACGGGCCAGGCCGCACTACATCGAGCCGAAGAGTACTGGGCTAAGGTGGAAGAGCTCAAGCTCACTCTGATGAAAGTCAAAGATGACCTCGCCACTAGCAAATCCCTGGTCCAAACGTTTATGGATCAAGTAGAAAAGGCAGAATTAGCCCAGCGCACGACGTTGGAGTAGCAATAATAGGAAGAGCAGTGGTACGCCCACACCCAGGAGACCCAGGACCAACAGATCCACTCCCTATAGGATCTCCTGGCACAAGATAGGAGCCTCATAGTCTCCCTCCAAGATGAGAGACAGCGTCCCACCGGCCACTCGAAAGAGTCAGGGTTGGAAGACCACGAGTAGTAGGAGTTCACGATGTATTGGCAGGTGTCTCCATAGTTAGCCACGTATAATATTGCACCATGCACCATCATCCAAATCCTCAAAATGCACTTTGATGCACTCCGCGCACAAAACCTCACCTTCTACCTAGACCTCACTACTCCACTACTGCCCAATGCCCTTCAAACCATCCTCCATCATAATCCCGACCACTACCGCCCCATCTTAGCCATGTCATATTTTTCTCTTGATCTTTAGCCCACCTCCCTATCTCTTCTTTGCCCCTTTGATCTATAAACCCTATCCGCCCATCCCATTCTTCTCAACTTTCAAGGCTAGTGCCGCATCACCACTGAGTCCTTCAATTATCTCGTAGACGATGAGGTGATGCAACTCACAAAGCCCGAAGAGCTCACGCCATGGATTTACACTCCCAAAATTCTACATGCATACATAACTTTGGATGCAGACCTATGGCAGAGTCTAAGTAGTCCAAGCTCAAGGACACCTTTCGGCCTACCAGACCACCACCTACAGTCCCCTCAGAATAATAATAATGTTTAATCAGGTGTGTTTAATCAGGTGCTACAAGCTCTCCAAGACTCACTTGAGTCCTTGGTGAGAAATTTTGAAACAATTCACATAGCATACCTCTCCCCCCATCAATGAGGGGAGGGGGCCACTTTTTGAAATTTGAATTTCAAATTTTGAATCTCCCTCCCTCCCTCCCTTCCTCCTCCTTCCTCTTCCTCTCCCTCCGTCCCCCTCCCTCCTCCTCTCCCCTCCTCCATCTTGCTCCTCCTTCTCCCTCCTCCCTCCTCCCTCTCCCCTCATCCTCCTCCTTCTGGCTCCTCCTCCCTCCTTCCTGTCCCCTCCCCAAAGAAATAACCTAGGATGAAGAACAAAATGCAATCACCCTCTTTCATACCACCGCCCCCCCTGTTGATATTCCATTACCACCTCCACTAGATCCCACCCAACCCACCCAACAAGCTACCCAACCTCCTCTCCCTCGGACAACACTACCCGAGTACTTCTCCACAATGCCTCCAACACCACCACTACAGAGCACATACCTTCCCCATCCATCACCTCCAATGCTCCAGTCACCTCCCTGATGAGGCATTCAACATGCTACTCAAAGCAGCACATTTTGTACAAAGCACCGACGTCACGACTCCTACATGCCCCCCAAAGACAGAGCCAATGCAGCTCTCAAATGATGAAGCTCTGACATCCCCGCCAAGGTCTCCTCTTGAATATCTTCATTGGCATCTGGACTTACAGTCCTTCGAAGAGTTACCGGATAGTGCGCTCATGCACCACTGGAAGCGCCATCTCAAGGGCTCCAACCTCCATCTCTATGAAATTATAGAGGTGCTTCCTTTCACACAATTCATCACACAGTCATTCAACGACTGGTAGCAAGCGCATCCCAAGCGCACAAGAGGATAATACACCACAACACGTGAGTCACCCACTAAGACCACACCACAGACCTTAAATTTGTAAACTATAATATTTTAGAGAATGGCATTGTTGCTCTACCACTTTGGTAAATCTGTAACAAATATCGTAAGGAATAACTAAGTACAACTATCTAAGGTTAGATCAAGAGTATGATTTGAGAAGGAAACCAAAAGCTACTATCTCTATTAGTTAAGAAATCATCATTTTTTTCTAATAAAAGATAGCTAGTGAATAGGTTGAAGACCATATATACCTACAATAACTCTTAGCTTTCCACAAATATGATAATTCATTGAGGTCATTACATTTATACAAGTTTGTATTGGTTTTCCTAGTTTATACCCAAGTTGAATTTAATATTGTTAGAATCCTTGCTAATTGAGATCACATTTATATATTTAGAACATCAGCTACCTGCGCTTCTATAAGACCAACTTTCAATTGTATTGATGTTATGTGAGAAACTGAGTAGTGAGTAATGAGTAGTGAGTAAGAACTACTAGAATGCACTTGATCTTGGGATTTATGAACAATTGAGGATATTATCATTCTAATTATCATTTAAAAAAAAATTAATGCCTTTGATCTCTTGTACTCGTTGAGATTATTTCCACCAATATGCTTAGAGAAATTTATATCAACCATGTGTAGCAAAAATATAACAAGTCTATTTGACAAAGAGAACCTTTTCTTATTACTACTTTACTTGTAGTTACAAATCCTTTCAAAGG
This sequence comes from Dipteris shenzhenensis, assembly GCF_047967505.1. Classification (NCBI taxonomy): domain Eukaryota; kingdom Viridiplantae; phylum Streptophyta; class Polypodiopsida; order Gleicheniales; family Dipteridaceae; genus Dipteris; species Dipteris shenzhenensis. The sequence continues at coordinate 14,969,881 of NC_141603.1, read as the reverse complement.
GGTAATATATTCAGTCTTTAGTCATCCTATCAAGTTTCATGCCATAGAGTAAAGCTATTCTTCACTACAATTTAAAGACATGTGCTGAAATCTACAACTAAGAATTACAACACAACTAGTTGATATATACATTTTTCACTTATTGATGAAAACCAAGACTTAGACGAGTCACTAAGTCATTCTATACTAAAAGCATTCTAAACATATTATGTTTCTATACAATCCAAGTATTTTTCTATTGTACAGCTTAGTTTAGGAATTGCAAATGCGAGTTGTCTATTAATAAGAAATTGATTCCAACTAAAGTAATCTACTTCAAATCATTTCCAAAACATATACTCTACATCTAGTGTACTATAAAAAGATTTGTAGCATTCATCTCATGCTTTGCCCAAAAAGTGTATAAATTCTATTCAAGAAAGATTTTTTTTCAACCATGTTTGCATTCATCCCATGTATACACTATTGGTACACTATCTTTCTGTTTTCCCATCTAAGTACTACGAAAAAAGCCCTTTTGTATTTTTGCATTGTTTTTGTACAGTAGAGTATAAGAAGAAAACTTCAAAAACCTATATTACTATTGTATATTGACAAGCCATACCAATGTATCATACGAACAAATTGACCAATCATAACTTTGTAAGCATATCTCTATTATGTATTTTCCATGCTCGACTATTCCACATATCCCTTCTCAATCAAAGCAATGATCAATTAATCAAGGCAATATGGTTCAAATACCCTCATTTGTACTCCTATCCTATACGTGATGGGACATGTACATACTCAATATGTGTGCATATTTTAGTAATCCTTCTACTTGTACTTGTTATTGCTGAGAAGGAAAACCATAGTGTATCCTTATATCTATATCAAAAGACCTATATGAGGACTTACCATTTGATATAAACCAAAGAAATAGGTGCTTCTACTTTGATATACTATATCTATTTCTATAATACATCAAAGCTTCATTCAAAAATCTAACAAACTATAACTCATTAATGTATGTCCCAACTCAACTGCACTATATGAATAGAGACTTTGGGTTTATAAACTCAAGCTTTATGACTACCAAATATTTAGATCAATACCCTTTTAGCATTCATAGCATGGACACATGTGTATTTAATAAAACTAGCCATGTGAAGTATTCATAATAAGGAATCGAACACTCGCCTTGTAATCAATTTACTTTTTCTTTAAAACAAAAACAGGCAAGCAATAAATTATTGATCATAGACATTTAGTGGTCTATCAGCATGCATATTTCTATCATGCAGGTTCTATTACGATTTTTTATTTTAAAAAAGCACTTGCAATTTCCTCTATTTCCAATTTGTGACATACCACAGGATTCTTGTGTAAATTTACACTTCATTGTTTTCCTAGAAAAAATAAGAAACTAGAAATAGACCACACCTGATTAGATGCCGTAGATTCGGATAGAAGTGAGAGTAAGTGCAACTTGATGGCTTTGCATGACGACTACATGAATACATTTTCACAAATTATTGATAGTAGCAAGTTCGATTTCGGGATGAAGGTAACTAGGGAAACATGTGTCTATGCCTCAATTAAGAGCTTTGTGAGGTAGGAGGCTTCAGAGTTAGGTTGTATTGCATCGAGAAAGGGGGAGGGAGAGTGTCTCTATTATGATAAGCAAGAGGGGGGAAATGGGGCTTGGATAAGGATTACTTGTATATGCTTACCATTTAATAGTGTTTTCCACATGTGTACACCATACAAGCACCATGTTACCTAATATAGTATCCACCTAGTGGTTTCATGTGCCATTCTAATTTTTTAGGATTAAGCATTTAGGGTTTAGAGTTTATGACTATTATTTTAGGGTTTAGGATTTAGGGTTTAGGGTTTAGGGTTTAGTATATAAGGTCATGAGCTTAGAGTCTAGAATCTAGGGTTTAGGATCTGGAAATTAGGTTTTAGAATTTAAGCAATAGGGGTTAGGGTTTAAGGTTTAGGGTTTAGGGTCTAGGGATTAGAACTATTATATAAGTTTAAGAGCTTAGATTGTATAACCTAACTTGATTTAGGGAACTTTAGGATTCAAGATTTAGGGTGTAAGATTTAAGGTATATAGACTATATAAAATATGCATTCTAAAGTATTTAGTTTAGATATATATAGACTATATATTATATGCTTTCCAAAGTGTTTTGTTTATATCCAATACTAGGTACGATCCTTTGCAAAGGCTCTACTTTAAGTAATTATAAGTCTACCTAGTCAAAGTATCCTACTGATTAGGGACAAGCACATAGGCTAAAAGCACACCGATTCATATTTTCTTACATTCATACTGCATGGTGTATCAGAAGAAATGAAGAAGTATGTGATAAGAAATATTTAGAAGAAATATGTATTCCATATCATGGATTCATACCATGGATATCTGGTGGTTGCTAAAGTAGAAAAATGATATGGATTCAATGATATTGTAGTTTTGTGCAAAGCCTTAAACTTTGTTTAAGGCTTTTGCAAAGTATTACATGCTGTAACAAAGATAAGTAAGTATGCTAAACCTCTTCCAGATTCTATGGTTTTAAATACCTACCTTACAAATACATTATCTAATTCTTCATTCTTCGACTAATAAGTATTGTATACATGGAAGAAAAGCATACATGTTAAAAGCACGTGTGTAAATTTTAATATTTCCTTATTTTTTAAATTAATTCAATTCTTTGATTGACTACTTTTTAAAATTTAAAGGTTATTACTATATTATATACATAATTTTGAATGTTATTAATGTATAATATATATTTATTTAAATTTATACAATAATTATATTATATTTATATTAGTTTTTAAGTTAATAATGTATATTTTTATTAAAACTAAAATTTAATATCTAGTTAATAGCAGGAAGAATATTGTAGAGATTTTTCAGATTAAGAACTACCTTACAAATACATTCACTAATTCTTTGTTGTTTAAAGAATAAATATTATATAAAGCACATATGCTAGAAGACCTCCCTTTTAAAATTATTTTCATTTTTATATTTTTTTAATTAATGTATTTATATATATATTTATATAATAATTTTATAATATTTATATTAATTTATAGATCAACTCATATTCAACAATTGATAATGGATAGATGTTGGGAAGAACTCCATGAAGATCAACGTAGGCCGTAGCTATCCCCCCTTGTAGTCGGCCCTGTTTTGTAATTGGTCTTTCTTTTTTGAGGCCTAGCCAGCCCTTTAATATAGATGGCATTTTTTGTAAAAAATAAAATCATAATTTTAAAAATAATAAAATTTGTGAGGTGAACCCCCTGAGCAAAAGAGTAAGGCTTTCATCTTTTAGATTAATTTAGCCTTCTGCAAGAGTGCGGGGATGTAAAGACGAATTAATTAATTGTATTTTGAGAGGCGAGTGAAACCAAGACTCGAAGAACATCATCCATGATCGGATATTCCTACATAGTGTCACCCTTCAAAAATGGATTCTAAGAATCCTTTAATGCCACTTGCATAAAACCAAAGTTGAAAGGGTATATACTGGCTCCTTGTAAAAAGTAGTCACCCATCGTCCAATCTCTCTCTCTCCCTCTCTCTCTTGTAAAAAGTAGTCACCCACCGACCAATCTCTCTCTCTCTCTTTAAAATTGAATTTTGAGAGAGTGAAACCACATGAGAACATCATCCATGATCAAATATTCCTACATGGTGCCAAAAATGGCTTCCAAAAATCCTTTAATGCCATGAAACCAAAGTTGAAAGGGTATATTGACTCCATGTACAAAGGAGTCAATCACCGACCAATCTCTCTCTCTGTCTCTCTCTCTCTCGTGCGTGTATAGTGTAAGAAAATGTCAACATCTGAAGGACCAAAAAAAGGCAATGCCAATATGCAAATTGGAATATTGGTCTTTTTCCACACGTCTTTCTAGCCCTCTGTTCCCCTTAGTACTTCCTTCTCTCTCTCTCTCTCTCTCTCTCTCTCTCTCTCTCTCTCCCTCTCTCTCTCTCTATTGATTTTCCTTGGCAATCATTACATGCATTGTAACTTATATTGACCGCATAGTAACTTGTTAATGAATATGAAATTTAATGCCATTATAGAAGGTTGGCCCTTCAAAAATGGCTTCCAAAAATCCTTTAATGCCACGTGAATAGAATCAACATTGAGAGGGCGTATATGCTTACTCCTTATATATACTGGCTCCTTGTAAAAAGTAGTCGCCCATCGTCCAATTCCTCTCTCTCCCTCTCTCTCTTGTAAAAAGTAGTCACCCACCGACCAATCTCTCTCTCTCTCATTAAAATTGAATTTTGAGAGGAGAGTGGAACCACATGAGAACATCATCCATGATCGAATATTCCTACATGGTGCCAAAAATGGCTTCCAAAAATCCTTTAATGCCATGCGCATAAAACCAAAGTTGAAAGGGTATATTGACTCCTTGTACAAAGGAGTCAATGACCGACCAATCTCTCTCTCTGTCTCTCTCTCTCGTGCGTGTAGTGTAAGAAAATGTCAACATCTGAAGGACAAAAAAAAGGCAATGCCAATATGCAAATTGGAATATTGGTCTTTTTCCACACGTCTTTCTAGCCCTCTATTCCCCTTAGTACTTCCTTCTCTCTCTCTCTCTCTCTCTCTCTCTCTCTCTCTCTCTCTCTCTCTCTCTTGATTTTCCTTGGCAATCGTTACATGCATTGTAACCTATATTGACCGCATAGTAACTTATTAATGAATATGAAATTTAATGCCATATAGAAGGTTGGCCCTTCAAAAATGGCTTCCAAAAATCCTTTAACGCCACGTGAATAGAATCAACGTTGAGAGGGCGTATATGCTTACTCCTTATATATACTGGCTCCTTGTTAAAAGTAGTCACCCATCGTCCAATCTCTCTCTCTCCCTCTCTCTCTTGTAAAAAGTAGTCACCCACCGACTAATCTGTCTCTCTCCCTCTCTCATTAAAATTGAATTTTGAGAGGAGAGTGAAACCACATGATAACATCCTCCATGATCGGATATTCCTACATGGTGCCAAAAATGGCTTCCAAAAATCCTTTAACGCCATGTGCATGAAACCAAAGCTGAAAGGTATATATTGACTCCTTGTACAAGGAGCCAACCATCGACCAATCTCTTTCTCTCTCTCTCTCTTTCTCTGTCTCTCTCTCTCTTGTGCATGTGGTGTAAGAAAATGTCAACATCTGAAGGACAGAAAAAGGCAATGGCAATGTGCACATCTCTTTCAGCTAGCCCTCTATTCCCCTTATTACTTCCTTCTCTCTCTCTCGGTTTTCCTTGGCAGTCGTTATATGCATTGTAACTTTTATTCACTGCATAGTAACTTGTTAATGAATATGAAATTTAATGCCATTATAGAAGGTCGGCCCTTAAAAAATGGCTTCCAAAATTCCTTTACTTCACACGTATGATCGAGAGAGTGGCCTATATAAGTGTATGGCTGGGTGCTTCCACCTGCACTACTTACTCCGAGGCCTTCCAACCTTTTCGACTTTGCCTCAACCTGACCGCTCCGAGAAGATGCATCCCCCTACCCATCCCCAGAATGCCCCCCCTACTCAACTAGTAGACGCACGGAGTTTCTACCTTCCCCCGCTCCCTTGCTCGACGCTACCTAAATTGCATCGCCATTATGATGCTGTCCGAAAGACCTACGACCCTTGGTTGATAGCTTGTTTGCAGCCACCAAATGAAGCATCCAAGCAGTTGCTCATTCAATCGAACGCCCCATTGTTTGTTTGTTTGGCAATGCCGGATGCTGTGCATCACAAGGTATTGCCCTTGTGTAAGATGATCGCCTTGCTGGGCATCCTGGATGACTTGAGTGAAGATTTGTTGCTTTTGGCCGACGATTTGACGTCAGGAAAGGAGTACTACGACTATATCCTGTCTCTGCTAGAAGGCCGGCCTTGCTCCTCCAACAATTACTTGAAGATCAGCGATCTACAGCAATTGTCCGAACAGCTGCTCTATGTATGGACAGAAATCCGCTCCTCCATGTCCTCACGGCTGCAAACGCGTTTCATTAACAGTGTGAAAGATTTCTTCTACGCCTTACTCCTGGAGTCTCGGTTGTGCCGAGAGAAAGGGATCGTCGATCTTGCAACTTACCAGTCTTTCCGGAAATTCAGCGGCGAGGGCTACGTATTCATGATCATGGCGGAATATGGTAACGATCTGGATCTAGAGGACGAGATTCTTGCGGATCCTGCTATTGTCAGGCTTCAAGAGCTCGTAGCTTATCACATAGCCTATGTGAACGACCTTCTATCCTTTCGGAGAGAATTTTGCGAAGGCCAATATCAAAATCTGCCATCCGTACTCTGCGTGCTCCACAATTACAGCCTGCAGGAGTCCATATACCAAGTCAGTAACATGATACACACCTTGGACGACGAGTTTGTAAGTTTGCAAAACAAGGTTCTGAATTCCGATCAGCTGGTCAACAGACCGGGGCTGAGGTCCTATGTGGATGTCTTAGGCTACGTGATGTCTGGGTTCTTGGAATGGGCTTATCAAACTGCGCGATACCACGGAGTCAACAATCGTCTCACGCTCCGACATGGATTGGTGAGCTTACTTCACCGAGATCGGACGTTGATCACCCAAACCGGCGCGTCGACCTTAGTACAGCACTAAGAAATAAGACAGCTTTGTTTATGGGTATAGTACGCTACTAAGTGTTCAACCGGGGTGGGATGGGCTATGAGAGGCGAAAATTTGATCTTGTAAGTCTGTCTATATGTCACAAAATCTCACTATGTATGTGCTATGAAGTAAAATTTCCCTTGCTCAAGAAAAGGTGTTGCTAATCAATTCTTTAAAATCTATTTAGCAGAAGAATCCATAGGTGTATAAGGACATGATTATACCATTCTACAAAACAAAGAAAAGGTGTTGCTAATCAATTCTTTAAAATCTATTTAGCACCATAACTTAAAAAATGAAAATCTCTGTCTCTCTCTCTCACACACACACGCACACACACACACATACACACCCCAAAAAAGCATAACATGCATGTCGAGCACCATTTCTTGTCACTCATTCAATTCTTAGTCACATATTCCTCCTCATTTGCAAAAGATAAATTGTATGCACAAATGATGGGAAAGATGGGGAACCTTATCGAGAATGTTCCAATAAGTTATGTAATTACCTATACATATTTCTATACCTCAACTACTATTGTTCTCACCTGACAAAGATGGTATTGATGTGCTTTCTTTGGTGCAGCAGATTCCTAATGATGAAGGGATAACTTCTTTTAAGCTGCCTCCATCCATAAATGCCTTGGATTTGTACAATATTATCAAAGCTATAGACTTTATTAATGGGATGCATTTATAAGCATGCGGAGTGTGCTATATTCTCTTTGCACGGGCTTATTAATGGGATGCATTTACAGCATGTGCACTTGCGGGGTTCACCTCTCAAAAAATTAATGTACAATGTGCATTCAAAACAAGGGATATTTTTATAAAATATATAAAATATGTATATATATATATATATATATATATATATATATATGTATGTATATGTATATATATGTATGTATATGTATATATATATATATATATATATATGTATGTATGTATGTATATGTATATATACGTATGTATATGTATGTGTGTATATATATATATATATAGATATATATACGTATATATATATATGTATATATATGTATATATATGTATATGTATGTATGAATATATATGTATATATATGTATATATGTATATATGTATATGTGTGTGTGTATATATATATATGTGTGTGTGTGTGTGTACGTATATGTATATGTATATATATAATATTCATAGGAGCAAAATAAAAGATGGAGACTCACACACGGTTCCATACACAAACCATCCCTAACCATCACCCAAGGCGTAATACACAACACAACCTTAAGTCCCCCTTGGGTCTCCTAAGGCCTATAGTGAATGTATATCTTTTACCGTCACAATGACCCTATTCGTGTGGATGACAATTAGTATAAGATCATCCACGAGGTGTACCAAGTAGGCCTCAATTGCATGCTACAAGGGAAGAAAGGCATCTGCTAAATATGCCAAGAGGCCTCCACAACCCCTCGCCTCAACCACCTAGATGTTGTGCTTTGGTTAAGATCCTGCATGATCTCATGTACCACTCTGGCAAACCTCATCTTTGGGATAAGTAGATCGATTGACTTCTAAAGCCTCTAAATTTACCAAAGTGCCACAATACCCAGTTTGAACCTATATTTCTTCACTACAGGAGGACCTCTTTGGCCTGGACATAGAGGTGGCTGATGTGCTCTCCTTGGCATGGGTGTGGGAAGAGGTGGCTGCTATTTGATTCCCTAGGGGTGTCCTTGAGCTTGAATCTCTTTTTGTGCTTGCGCCTCATGAAAAATTTGCTCATTTAATTGATTTTGTTTCATCCTCTGCTCCCTTCATTGCTAGAACTCCTCTTTGGCTTCTTCTTTGGTCTTTGAATCATCTCTTCTTCTTGAATTTTCTTCCTTCACACTAGAATCTTCTACCAGTGTCTCTTGTTAAAGGTGGGGGATTATTGAGTGTGTCCTCATCATTTGATGGCAGCTTCTCACCCAGATTCCTCGCCTTCTACTTGGTCTTAGTCGTGGGGGATGGAGAGAGAGAGAGAGAGAGAGAGAGAGAGAGAGGGAGAGAGGGAGAGAGAGAGAGAGAGAGAGAGAGAGAGAGAGAGAGAGAGAGCGACCTACCAGACCACCACCTACCATCCCCTCGGAATAATAATAATGTTTAATCGGGTGCTACAAGCTCTCCAAGACTCACTTGAGTCCTTGGTGAGCAATTTTGAAACAATTCACATGGCATACCTCTCCCCCCATCAATGAGGGGAGGGGGCCACTTTTTGAAATTTGAATTTCAAATTTTGAATCTCCCTCCCTCCCTCTCTTTCTCTCTCCCTCCCTCCCTCCCTCCCGCACTCCCTCCCTCCCTTCCTCCTCCTTCCTCTCCCTCTCCCTCCCTCCCCCTCCCTGCTCCTCTCCCCTCCTCCATCTTGCTCCTCCTCCTCCCTCCTCCCTCCTCCCTCTCCCCTCCTCCTCCTCCTTCTAGCTCCTCCTCCCTCCTTCCTCTCCCCTCCCCAAAGAAATAACCTAGGATGAAGAACAAAATGCAATCACCCTTTTTCATACCACCGCCCCCCCTGCTGAAATTCCATTACCACCTCCACTAGATCCCTCCCAACCCACCCAACAAGCTACCCAACCTCCTCTCCCTCGGACAACACTACCCGAGTACTTCTCCACAATGCCTCCAACACCACCACTACACAGCATAGACCTTCCCTGTCCATCACCTCCAATGCTCCAGTCGACCTCCCTGATGAGGCATTCAACATGTTGCTCAAAGCAACACATTTTGTACAAAGCACCGACGTCACAACTCCTACAGGCCCCCCAAAGAAGAACCAATGCCGCTCGCACATGATGAAGATCTGCCATCCCTGCCAAGGTCTCCTCTTGAAGATCTTCATTGGCGTCTAGACTTACAGTCCTTCGAAGAGTTATCGGATAGTGCGTCATGCACCACTAGAAGCGCCAGCTCAAGGTCTCCAACCTCCATCTCTATGAAATTCTGGAGGTGCTTCCTTTCACACAATTCATCACACAGTCATTCAACGACTGGCAACAAGCGCATCCCAAGTGCACAAGAGGATAATACACCACAACACGTGAGTCACCCACGGAGACCACACCACAGACCTTAAATTTCTAAACTTTAATATTTTAGAGAATGGCATTGTTGTTCTACCACTTTGGTAAATCTGTAACGAGTCTGTAACAAATATCGTAAGGAATAACTAAGTACAACTATCTAAGGTTAGATCAAGAGTACGATTTGAATAGGAAACCAAAGTAATCTCTATTAGTTAAGAAATCATCATTTTTTTCTAATAAAACATAGTGAATAGGTTAAAGACCATATATACCTACAATAACTCTTAGCTTTCCACAAATATGATAATTCATTGAGGTCATTACATTCATACGGGCATATGGAAAAGGGAGAATCCCTACGGGCTCTAGACCTTGACTTTTCTTATTTTAAAAGAGTTATGTGGATCTTATGATGGGACTCATGTCAAGAGTAACCAAGAAGGACATGGATGGTGACATACGAGCTTATGTGCTTGCTGGGGAAAGGAATCTACAGGTAGTAATTATGGGTGAAGGAGGGTGACATAGTATCCATATAAGGAGCACTCCTCTCCCTTGTTCAACAAGTATCCCACCGTTAGGCCACATATTGTTGTACCTCTTGTCTTCTCAAGCCTCTTCCTTGAGCCTTCTCTCTCACTCTTGCATATGTTCCCTTGTATAGAATTTGGAGTCTACTTTTCTCCATAGTGGATGAGTAGTCTTGGATCTTTTTTCCTCTCTTTTTCTCTTCCTTATGAAAACTCTACTTCTCTTATGATATGAGCTCCGTGAGTTGCAATTTCATTTCTTCTAAAAATATGGCATTTCTCTTGAGTCTTCCTTTCTTCTCTCTCCATGCTTCATTTCTTGCCTACGAGCCATCTTTCTTTCGATTCTCATTGCCACCACGTGGGTCAACCTTTTCTAAAGATATTGTGTATATATATATTTTTCTTCTCTTCAAATTTCATGGGCCTTGGATCATTGATGAAGGTGGGGCCTTGAGGGAGAATTCTACTCAGGCAAAATTAGTATGAATAGAGGGCAATTTATATGACTATTCAACCCCATTGTGGCCCATAACATTTTTCTCAATTCTTTGTTATTTATGAAATTTATATCATTTCCAAGATCTCTTTTAGGTGCATCATTCTATGCATTTAGTTTTAGCACTTGATATATACATCCATGTTGAGCCATAAGATCTTCTTTCAATAATGCATTGCCCTTCTCTTTAAATTTTTTTCTCAATTCTTAGTTATTTATGAAATTTATATAATTTCCAAGATCTCTTTTAGGTGCATCATTCTATGCATTTAGTTTTAGCACTTAATATATGCATGCATGTTGAGCCATAAGATCTTCTTTCAACAATTCATTGCCCTTCTCTTTGGTGCAGATCAACTTGGTAAGATCATGGACTTCCTTGATCCTTTTCTTTTCCCTCTTCTAGACTATAATGTAACTTAGGATGTTAGCATATTTATCCTTTTATCACAGGAGTAAGGAAGGAAGATGTGCAGTTGTTTTCTTTGCATAAAATGTATGTTTTATCCCTCTTTTCAAGTGATAAAGGATCTTTGTCAAAGAAACAAAAAACAAAGAGGTGCGTGAAGTTTCACTAGCCCCAACTTCATGTCATAATATCAATTGAAGCTTTTTAATGTTTTGTGGCATAGAGTGATGTTGAGGAAAAAATTCAAGCTAAGAGAGAAAGAGAAAGATTTGAAAAAAGTAAGAGAAAGAGGGGTTTATGGACATCAAAGTTAGAGAGAAGTTCACAAACAAGATGAGTATCTCAAGATAGTTGACCCCTTGAAGAGGAAACAAGTGTTTTGAGATGGAATCAAGCTAAATTTGGAAAAATTATACAATTTGCGAATGCAGATCTAGACAATGACTTGAAATGCAAGATCTTAGGGTATTGTATGAGTAGCAAAGAGATACAGTATTACCATAGAGTGTCTTCAACAAGTGCAAGACACAATTTCATAACTTTATAATAGAGTTTCATGCTAGTACATGACCTTTAATTTACAATGGCTTGAGGTAACACTTGGACAACTAGGAGACAAGGAATTATGTGTTTGGGTTGGCAAAGAAGTTTTTTATGACACGCTGATGGAGAGGACCAACAACTTGAAGAAATAGCTCATTATTGAGATGAAGGTGACAATATACAATATTTTAGGCATGTCTTTGCTCTCTAGTGCAAAATAAGTAGTTGAGATTACATAACTAATTTATATCGACTCCACTTTTACAAAAAGTTTTGACTTGCCAATGACACCAAAGATTGCACGTAGCGCCTATCCCTTGTAGGTTTGCTATCATCAATAACTTCTCAAGAATTATTAAGTGAAGCAAAGCCTATTCTGGGTGGTAAAATGCTTGGAGAGATTTGCTTGGCTTCAAAGAGGCTTCTATGGGGGTAGTTGCTATCTTTACTTGTCAAGTTGTTTTTCTCTTGTTTTTGTATTTCTTACATTTACTTAACTTTTGGTTGTAGGCTTTTGTTTCATTTGTTTGCTATAAGAATGATGCCAGTCAAGTGTGACATGTGGAATCAAGTCACCACTTTGAAGGATCTTGCCATCTACTTTGGCATGGAAAATTTGGATCAAAGGGGGACCTATTGGATTGGGAGATGAAGTACTATCCTTGGTGGTTAGATTTCATGCCAGATCTTTTTCCTTCACATGAGCTTGTGCAATGTAGATTAGATGAGGAGGGTACATTGACCATGATCGAGAAAGATGAAGAGGAGACAAAAACAATCACCATTCCTGGTCCCCATGAGAAGCCAAAAGATCCCAAGTCATCACAATATCTACCTTCAGATGATGTCTTTGGGGAAGGTAATTGGAAATTGCAAACCAAAGACTATCCAGTCATGCAAGTTGTAGGTGCAAGGCACCCACTCACCCAATGCATTTTTGGTGTTCTCAAGAGGTCATAGTATTGCATGGTCTTGTAGCCCTACTCCTCACCATCCTTGAAGATAGGTTTGCCAATGGGCCAAGGTCAAAGTTCCACTCATGCCGCAATACTTCTCTCGGAGAAGCTGTATGAGCGTCATCTTGGGACACCATTGGGATTCTTCCATCCACTCGTGAGGGTTCATCGGCTTGCAGCCCGACATTTTCTACTTGTAACATGGTTGGTAGATGTTCATTTTGCTTTTGGCAAAGTTGGGCGATGAGATCACGTTTAAAGAGCACTGGAGCCTGGTTCATCTTTTGAGTCTGACATGTAGACACTTTGCTTGGCTCCTTCCATTCCACCTGTGTCATCATAACTTGCGTCAAATAGTTCAGATGCAAAATTTTACGATCGCACCCCAACTGATAGGACGTACACTTTATGCATCACCTAATGTACACTCATGTCTGAGCGGAGGTAAATTCCTAGGTACTTAGAACACAATCATCAGTAACTTCATGACCATATTCGTTCATATCGGTTTGCAAAGCATGTCTACCTTTGCACGCAAGACGGCGTGATGGATACGATTCGTCAAGATTGTCGACTGCAGAAGCCCATAATGGAACATCTACATTCATCCATCAATTCTAGTCCACCACTTCATCGTCAATACGAACATGGAGTTGACAGGGTATTCATTCAACATGATCGCCAGTGTTTTGGGGTTCATCCAGAACCCTGAAAATAATTCGGGTATGCATAAACTTGTAATACGCTTTCCTCTCATTGCGTTACGATAGTCATACACTTTGTTCACTCACGTTGCAATGAATAAACAATGTATCATTAGATTCGTCAACAATATCTTACGAATAACACGAATCAGAGATTATACATTGTAGAGACAATACAGATAGAACATGAAACAATAATGAATCAAAACAGTTGGGGATCATGTATATGCAAAACATAGAACTTTCATTTCATTATCAGATCACAAATACAATCTCATCATCTCATTACAACAACATCTGAATTGAATCCCATTTCATCTCTTGCATGCATGAAAGAGAACTGAAGGGGTACACCCAATAGATGGTGTCCCTTCCTATCTAGATCCTATACGGATAATAATGGATTAGTACATTTATTGATTGGCATAGATTATTTACCACTTTCTTTTTATGAACAATGTACGTGCAATCGCTACTTTCTCTGAATTGATATTTGCAATAGGTAGACACAATTGGTCTCTCCATGACTTTAGAATTAGCTTATGGCAAACTTTGCATATAAAGTTTACATGCACAAACACCCCAAAGTTAAACCCATGCATAGAGTGGCCACACTGGGACCATCGGATATAGCACTCATCTATGATGTACCCATGGCAGATTGTGCACATACAACCCTACATCAGAGGAGAAGTTCTTCTAATTTAACTATTACAATGGCAGTCAATATCATAGTCTCACCTAGTACATGAGCAAGCTCTTTCTTAATTCCCTTCTACCTCATCATGAGAGCGCAGATGTTCTCATTCACTGCTTCACTTGCTTCTCACTAACAACAACAGCTCTAATTCTTTTACCTACACAGTTGAATCTCTTTAAATTCTTTAGCAACTTTATCGTAAACCTCTTGCAAGACCGCTAGAGTAGTTTGGGTTTCAGAAAGGATGGAGGACTTCCTCAAATTTTCAAGAGCCACAGCATGTTGCTCCTGTAACTAAACTATAGGGCATTGTTCTTATCTTCCCAATATTGCACCTTCTCTTTCCAATATTGCACATTCTCATTCTTGTTGTGTGCATTTTTCCTACTCTCTTCCCGATCTACATCCTTCATGAATTTAAAGCACTTTTGTAGCTCCTACATCACTACTCGGATTTGTGCAATGTCCCTTCTCAATTGATCTATACGAGTAGCCTGACCCGTCTACGACGGGTTGGAGACCCGCTCTGCTGGGTCTCAAGGTGGGATCTTTAATTTCAAAAGAGAAATTCTGAAGTTCCAACACTGGAACCGCTTGGCTTGGCTCACTCAGTGTAATTTTGTCGAACAGCTTTCCTAAAACCCCCTCTCTGCTTTCATACATAAAAATTTGCAAGATTAAGTGCATAAAATTCATGAATTTGTTTGAATTAAACATGTTTGTATGCATATCCCCTCTCTGCTTTCATACATGGAATTTTGCAAGATTACGTGCGTAATGCATTGTATGCCAATGTAGTGCTAGATTGCAACACAATCAATTTTGGTTTATGGGATACATTAGTTTCAGTGTAAATAAATAAAATTCATGAATTTATTTGAATTAAACACGTTTGTATGCATATCCTCTCTCTGCTTTCATACATGGAACTTTGCAAGATTACGTGCGTAATGCATTGTATGCCAATGTAGTGCTAGATTGCAACACAATGAATGTTGGTTTATGGGATACATTAGTTTAAGTATAAATAAATAAAATTCATGAATTTGTTTGTATTAAACATGTTTGTATGCATATCCCCTCTTTGCTTTCATATATGGAATTTTGCAAGATTATGTGCGTAATGCATTGTATGCCAATGTAGTGCTAGATTGTAACACAATCAATCTTGGTCTATGGGGATACATTAGTTTGAGTATAAATAAATAGAATTCATGATTTTTTTTGAAATAAACGTGTTTGAGTATAAATAAATAGAATTTATGAATTTGTTTGAGTATAAACGTATATGTGCATGCTTCAATAAACACAACAAAATAAGATTTACTTAAAATTAGCATACCTAACAAAATATACGCTCTATAAAAGAGTACTACAAAATCTTACAAATTCATATATCTACATACAGAGTGTCTATATCAGCTCCCCTAAGAAAATAGACTACGTCTATGTCCCACCCCACGCACCACCACACGTGCGCGGCGTCGACCTACGCAAGGCAAAAAGGTCATTTAAGAATTATAATCATTAAATCAAGGAAAATTTAGAATTGTGTCTTAATAATACTCCACATTAATTAGAATACTTACGCTGGCGCACAGGAGTGTGTATGTGGTACATAAATGCATATACAAAGTCTCCGTTCGCCCCTCGATAAAATACATCTGTTCCCATCGGCTCCAGGTACCCAATGAAGCGCACATAGATGGTCTGGGGACTATTATTCCCAGCAAGACGCTGAGAACTCACGGCAAAATATCCAAGATTGAGACGTTCCACCCCATCATACGCTGGACCGAGGAGATTCATTGCAAAACTTGAGTCGGGAACCGCCCTAAAGGAAAATAATATCATGTTTATTCACTTATATATGTAACCTAAGTAGCTTTCACCTATATGAAAAAAAATAATAAATAAATAAATATATATATATAGGTTATCTACCCAATAAAGCTCTCCAACTCCAAGATGTCAACCAATAGCTGGGCGCGCACCCCAGCTCTCCAACCATCGGGATCTGTATATTCCTAAAGGTAAATGACTATACTATTAAATAAGTCAACTTAGCAACTGACTACTACACAATTATGTACCTGCTACCTGTACAGTTGTCTCGGTGGTGAATGTAAATGACGCTGCCATCCTATCATATCATATTACAATAACAATACATATCATATTACAGTAACAATAGATGTGTCAACATAAATATAGAGAAGAAATTAAAAGGCTTCACCAAGCCACAAATTAAAAAGAAAATTAGTTATAGTACATTTGATAATCCATAATTTGAAGAAAAAATAACAATGCGTGAACCCATAAAACTCACAAAAATCATACATTGTCAAAATTCTAGAGACGACATTGTTTGAATGGAATATGAAATGAGCTCATGAAAATTATACAAAAATAGTCATCACCAATTTTTAATCCACACTTCAAAGGCTTACAATTGATAGACCTTTGATTGCCTAAAAGAACACAACGATACAAAAAAGACTGTGAAAATTTATCACCCACCAAAGTCTGAAGAGGCTTTCAAAGAGCATTGGCATACTGCTAGGTTCTTCTTGATGCCAATTGTAAAACCTCTTTGTATACAACATTTGTGGTACAACTCATTTCAGCATCCTCATCACTAACTCGATCCACACTCTCTGGAAGGAATACTTTGACTGCATTTGATGATCGGACACGCGAGAAAGCCACGTATAATTGCCCGTGACTAAACACCGGTGTCGCCAAGTATAAGCCTAGGATAGACATTGTTTGGCCCTGTGCCTTGTTTATCGTCATGCCAAATGCTAGCCGAACAGGAAATTGCCTTCTTCTCATATCGAATGGAAGTTTCAAGTTACTGGGAATGAAAGTTACTCTTGGAATGAACATCCTATCTCCAGCATTGGTACCAGTGATAATCTCAACTTCCAATACCTTCGTGTGGAACTCTTTGCATATCAGCCGAGTCCCATTGCATAATCCTTGTCGAGGATTTAGATTGCGCAACAAAATGAGAGGAGCATTTTGTTTCAAAACCAGCCGATGAGGTGGGTATCCACCACCAAGATCGAGTGTGTTAAGATACTCTACTGCATACAAAAAAGAATCTCCACATGAGCTCTCTACTGAGTCTGCACTTAGATACTCCTTTTCCTCGCCAGGCATTGCCTTTAGTGCAGTAGCATTGACTGCATCAACTTCAAGGTTTCGAGGTGCGAGAATAGCGCGGTCTCGAAAATACGATGCATAATCCACAACCCTTGTAAGTCCTGTATACACCCACTCAATCAGACCTTCCATAGAGTTTGTCCTTAAAAGCATCTTTGATGGGATTGCAACAGTGTCTTCTCTTATATGCCTGCTAGTTCCATTTCCAATATCTAACACCCATTGTATGAATTCCTGCTCTATTGAATTATCACCTTCCTGAATAACCCGCATATTCTGTACCAGCTTCAATACCTTGATGCATCTCCAAATCCTTGAGTGGCACAATGTAGAATTGACAATATCTTCTCGTCTTGCCTTGGGAATAACTGGCAAGACCTGCCTAAAATCCCCCCCTAACAACACCACCTTTCCACCAAACAGTTGGTCATTTGACATGATATCTTGCAGCGTCCTATCCAGTGCCTCAAATGCGAATCGATGAGTCATAGGTGCCTCATCCCATATTATCAACTTTGCTATCTTCAGAACATCTGCAAGATGACTGTTAACCTTTATATTGCAACTGCTGGTGGCATCCAAATCCAGTGGTATCTTGAACCGCGAGTGTGCTGTGCGTCCATTACTTAGTAACAACGCTGCAATCCCAGAAGAAGCGCATGCTAAAGCGACATGCCTCTCCCCACGCAACCTAGAAAGCAAACAATTGTATAGGAAAGTCTTTCCAGATCCTCCTGGACCATCAAGAAAAAACATCGCACCAACATTTGCATAGACCGCTGCCAGAATCTGATCGAAGGCAGTCCGCTGGCAATGATTTAAGGTACTTTCCATCTGTTGACCAAGTCGTGCCTCACTCTCAAAATCAAACATTCTTTCTTCTTGCAATAGAACATTTGTAGCTGCCAATACACATGATCTATCCAAGGTAGGCAATCCATCAAACTCTACCAACCTTCTCCCATGTTGTTGGAGAATATGCTCCAAGTGCCATAGAGCCTCCTTCCGTGCCAATCCACGACGGTCAACCATACTTGATTCGAATGCATGGAAGAAATCATCCGATAGATCGTCTGAGAATCTTTCCCACAAAATTCCTGGAGATGTTGGCTCACAAAAAATCAAAATTGCAACAAAAAGGTGCCTCAACTGTGTGCTATTTTGATGTAAAACGGCCTCTTGCATGCAGATAAACCATTCCTCATCACTTTCCAATAACCCTCTAGCTATACATGCTGCCTTGAAAGTAGGGTAAACTTGCCCATCAAAAGTGCGCAAGTCATCAAAACACTTACAACCCTTGCAAACGTTAAGTAGCATACGCATGAAATATAATTCACCAGTAGATGGAGAAATGTTATACATCCGACCAATGCTATTGCCCTGCCTTCTTCTAGACCACTTTTTATTGGATTTGTTCCAAACCATCTCGCATGGAAAGTCACTGTAAAGCAAATTATCTGCATCATGTTGCAATCGGTTGTAAGTGAACCATTCTGTGAGGCTGGTCTTTCTGTTCTGTTCCCTATCGACCACATTGTGCAAATCATCATCATCTCTGAATATCACATTATTCAACATCGGAAGATGGACTTGCAACCTTTGTACATCTGGCTTTTCATCATGCATATCATACTCATAAATGCGCCAGCATGCTTCTGATGCTGATACATAACGTGAATCTAGGTAATAGTTTATCTCATCAATTCCACAATCAACTGGGTTGTGTAGTTGTCCTTGTCCTTCCACACGATTTATCTGCATCCTGATGGTTGCTCTGTCATGTCCCTTATACACGTATTTATATAAATACTTGACTGCAGTAATTGTGGAACAAATTTCAACGTTGATATGTGCCTTGTACTTCATAGAGAGGAAAGGATTGAATGGCACAATCCAACGATTATCCACTATACCCTCTTTCACCCGTATCTTTCTACCATCATCTCGACGCATGTAGATAGGGTAACCATCGTTACCCACCACAGTAGACTGAGAGAAGGGACGTGGATAGTGACGACTACATTTGCCATCAAACATGCAAGGAGCAGAGACATTAAGTACACCACATGGGCCATGAACATTGCATTGTGCAATAATCTCATGCAACTCAGGGAAAAGGGTTTTATCTGGAACTTCTGCACATACCAATTGATCATAGTGACCAACCTGAGTAGGTTTGAATGCACCTTCCAAAATCAATAGTATGTGTGAGTGTGGAAGACCTCTCTTTTGAAACTCAATCACACATACGTACCCAGCAACTTTTCCAAACAAATCATGCTTTATAATCGACTGTATCAGATCCTTGTGTTTTTTATAAAATACACGGGTTGTCAAATCCGGGCGATCTTGTGCTCTTTGACCTGGCAACAATCCTTCAGATATTTCTGACCATTTTGGGTTGCAGGTGAAGGTAATAAACAAATCTGGTTTACCCTTTTTTCTCACAATTGCCATTGCATCCTGGTATAACTGGCACATATACCGCGGTCCTCCTGTAAAAGAGGATGGCAACACAACTCTACGTCCGACAGCATTGCCCAATACATTATGGACCGCATCAGCTGCGTTTAGCATGTCCATCAATCCTTGATAAACTTCTGCACGTAAAGAAGATTGATTGTTACGTATCCACACCAATCTGGACTCTTCCATACTACTATATGCATCAACAATATATTGTTGCAATAATCTCCCCCCTTGTAGAAGGCACGCACTTGTATCAGGCCTTACCTGCAGACGGTACGCATAATACTGTCTCTGTGTCACACAATTTTTCCTTTGTACATCATGTAATGATACGTGAGTAGGAACATCTCTATAAGGAATATATAAATGCCATCCATCCTCCCCTCGGGGAAATAGAAGAACATACATGAGAGACATGTATGATCGATGCAAATTTGATATTCTGGTTATCAATCCATTGCGTCTTAAAAACTGGATGTCTCGATTCCCAACATCAGAATCATCCCCTTGCCCTGGCATGATAGCAGCAACCTCGCTAGCTATTGGGACCAAGTACTGTCTTGAGGTTGACCGGCTCTCACAAATTACCATCTTCAAGTTTGCATGTGGATTTCTTCTCAATACTTCCCCCACAGCAACCAGTGCATTGGCATACGGATTGCATTCATGCATCATCCTTTGCAACAATTCCAAAATGCCAAGATTCAAACCAGGCATCCCATCCAAACGGTTTTGCAACTCATGATCTGTATCATGGACATATAATTGTGCAAACCGTGGAAGCTCCTGTCTAGACTCATCAGGTAGCAAACTCCCAACACGATGATACACTGTGCCGTGAATCCGAAAATTATGTATACCACTATTCCCAGAAAACATTTGATCAACTTGGGCTCCCAATGAGGCAAACGCCATGACACTATTATAGGCTCTTATATTATCCTTAAATGATCTGCTTCTAGCGTCACTTCCATGAAGTAGAACTTTTAAAATCTCTGGTGGATCTTCCAATGGCAACAATGACACACGGCCAACTTTACAACAATACTTTCCCACAACCCGATGCATACTTCTGGTCTCTTGCTTCCACAATTGAGCATGACAAAAACTGCATATGCAATCCATACCTCCAAGTGAATGAACAACAGGACTATTGAAAACCAATGGATACAAAGATGGGTGCCCTATGTCATCCCTTAATGGAAATCGATGCAGGATAGATAGGATCCCCCTAGACCCTAAACATGCATTCCTATTGCTGCCAACAACATGCTCTCGTGCCCTTGATTGCCCATAATCTCTAACTGCATCCAATTGAATTGTTGTACCTATTACTGGAGCATCTATTGTATTTCTTCCCCCAACAACACAATGCTGCACATTCGGTGCACCATTGGGGCAAAAAGTAGATTCTGCTGGCTCTAGAAAGTGAGAATCCATGCTTGCATGTGGCTGCACTCTCACACTTCTAATTGCAGTACAAAAAACATTCCCTTCTCTAAGACTATCAGCAAACTCCGTACTCATACATTCCATAGTTGTACTTGTACCTTGCTTTTTGAGCATTGTTCTCTGCCTAGCAACATTGCGACGTGCCTTACGTGTTGAACGCAATAAACTTCTCTTATCAAGAGAAGTTAAATTATCTACATTCCATTGTATATCATTATGTCCCTGCATTTGATTATGTTGTCTGCAATGAACAACCTCTACAATTGGCTCCATGTGTCTAAAACCTTGTTTTTTCAACATTGTTCTCTGTCTGGCAATACTGCGACGCGCCGTGCGTGTTGAATCCCATAATTTTCTCCTATGACAACTTGTTTCTTTTGCCATTGTCTGTTTATGAACAGAACTATATATATCTTATTCTCTCTCTCTCTCTCTCTCTCTCTCTCTCTCTATATATATATATATATATAAGGTTTGGGATTTATGGCATATAAGGCAAAGGATTAAATTGTCAATCAAATAAATGGAGTGTACATGGACTCATTTGGTAGAAGTAATGATGCATGCCAAATGGAGTCAACTAATAGAAATATTCATGCATGCTAAATGGAATGCTTGACAATGCAAAATGCAAAAATAGCCTATAACTTCCTATTGTAATTTCGTAGCATGAAGCTTTCACCTTTTCGCTTAAGATATGCATCCATGAAACATATGTAGGTGTAAATGCTTTGTGGGTATGAGTGCATGCACATGAGTGCATAATTGCATGCATATATGTGTAAATTCATGCAAACATATGTATGGAAAGACTCAATGCCATGTATGTAGATGCAACCTAAAGAATATGATGATCAGACATTCTTGTAACATGTATTCTAGTAAATACAAAGATTGGGAACTAAGATGAACAACATAAGGGTGTGAGTACATGAACATGAGCAATATATGTAGGTAAGTTGTGTGTATGTATGTATCTACATGCATGACATACGCTAATATCATAATTAAATATGTACTCAAAAAGAGAGCACATTAAATAAATGTATCTGAAGGACTTAGGATCATTCAAGGTTACTCACATATATTTCACTCATCAATCTTTCTTCCTTACCTTCCATGACATATAACGATACTCCATCAATTGTAGCTCATAGATATCCATGTATTTCTATTTACATTAATTTGACTTACATTGCCACATATATCAAATAAAGATAAGAAAGCTCAAAAAAATTTATTATTGCAATTGAAAACCAAATACAGAAGTTTTGTGTGGTAGGCACAAAAGGCTATACTACTAAATAACTTAAGATTGACCCCAATATGCAAATAACATAGAAGAACTTTGCGATGCTTTACAAAAAGCAATATAGAAGTCCCAAAACCATCTCAATTTTCATGAGCTGTAATGCGCTCCAACTTACGGCTCATCCTTGTCATCAAGGCTGTTAGCCTCTTCAAACCAATTTTGAATGTTGACACCTCGGTGCACAATAGATCAACTTGCTCTTTTAGCTTGTCAACTTGCAACCTACATCCTCTATCACATACTACTGAGCCTTCTTCACCCCCCCCTAAAAGTTGTCGTACATATTGGTTCGTGTCATTTACATTATTCTCAATATGAGCAATCCTCTCAATGAGAGTTTCAGAGGATGCACCCCTACCCTCTGTTACCACTCCATCATTTTCAGGATGGACTTCTCTCCATAAGGATGTTAGATATCTTGTATTCATAGCATTCACATCACCATTATGCTCGCATACATTTTGAATGGACTTCAAAGGACGCATAATAGAGAGACCATATCGCCTTGAAGATGACAGACACTTCCTTGCATACTTTTTTGCACGGGTGGAAGGTCCTGCACGGGTGGAAGGTCCCTCCCCTCTAAGACGTTTCATTATAGCAAAAGTGCGATGTTCATGGATGGACTTAACAGTAACACCATTTTGTTTGGCGAAGCACTTAGCTGTCTGATTTGTCCCACCAGTGGAAGCCCTCGCTCTTGCCACTCGTTTCATTGCACGAAGGCTTCGTCGTTCATGAAAAGATGACACGACAATGTCAGAAATCGTAGAACTCTCTGCCCTTGCAACTTGTTGCATTTCACACACACTTCGTCGTTCACAAAAGGACGGCACCACAATGCCAGAAATTTCCTCTTCAATGTGGGGAACAATGGCAGAAGTCATCCTTGCAAACTGCGGCCGAAACAAAATAGAAACACATTTTTAGGGATGTATATTGACTCATTTGTCAAACTGCATTAGACTCAAGGCTTTAAAGATTGAGACAAATCCTATACATCTATCAAAGCCTCCTACATTGGATCCTTAATTGATGCTGAACTCCCTATTGAAGAAGGGCATCTCCTTTAAGCTATGATGCAAGCTACACCATTTTGCAAACGCTTCTTCTACCTCCCATCCTCATCTACAGGGACATTCCCAAGGTCTACATGCCCCCCAACAACAACGTCCTTCTCCCTCTCACCCCTCCTGACAGATTTGGCAACCCAAACCTGCTCTTTGAGCAACATCATGGCTTTCTCATCAACAGCCACAAACAAACTTTTCAACCCTACTACCTTCCCCACGAATCATCATGCACCAAGTCTAATTACCAACACTGCCTAAAATTTATGGAACGCCCACCACCATTGGCTTTGGACACATTTCTATCTATTCCTAGACATCTATCAAAGTCTCCTATATTGGATGCTTAATTAATGCTGAACTCCCTATTGAAGAATCTTCATCTCCTTTAAGCTATGATGCAAGCTATATTGATTTACAAACGCTTCTTTTACCTCCCATACTCATCTACAGGGACATTCCCAAGGTCTATATGCCCCGAACAATGTCCTTCTCCCTCTCAATCCTACAACCCAAACCTGCTCTCTAAGCTACATCATGCCTTTCTCATCAACGGCCACAAACAAACTTTTCAACCCTACTACCTTCCCCACGAATCATCCCTCCCCCCCCTCCTCTCCCCCCGAAATAAATGCTTCTCTTTTTGCTTTCTCCTTGTGGTGCAACTACTCTTGAACTCTCCATCACCTCTCCTCACCATCACCTTCTTGCCCATATGGGATTTACTGCCTCAAGGAATACACCTTATTATTTCTCACCATTAGCCCCTAACCTATTGCCCTACATTATAACACATTCTCAATGAAGGTTTGTCCTTATAAAGTATAAGAAATGTCGATCATTATTGCCCATTTCATGCATTTTTTTAAAGATATGGCAATATGTCAAACATACATCCCTCCCCCCCCTCTCCCCCCGAAAATCTAGAGACCATACTAAAAAAAAGCCGTTAAAAATATTATTATCTAAAAATGCCATAAATGTTTTTGTTTTAAAAACATATTAAAATCTAAATCTCTCCCTCTCTCTCTCTCCACATTCAAGAACATGTCCACATATTAATGTTTTCATAAGATGTTTTCAAAACAATAAAAACATGTTCTTGAATGTGGAGAGAGAGAGAGAGAGAGAGAGAGAGAGAGAGAGAGAGCATGCTAAAAAAAAGACTATGCCTTGTTCCCAAGGAGAGCTCGATCGATTCCGTCCGCTCGAGGCAAGATTCCGTCTGCTAGAGGGAGAGCTGGCACTTCAACTGGGCAGCTGTCAATAAAACATGTTTGCATAACATTAAAAAAATAACAATTATTATTGAAGCAAATTAAAAACATGGGGTCTATGGTTTTTAATGTCTTAGCAGAGCATGCTAAGGCATGCTCTGCTAAGACATTAAAAATATTAGTATCTAAAAATGCCTTAGCATGCTCTCTCTCTCTCTCCACATTCAAGACATGTTTATGGTATGTTTATAGTACGTTAAAAATATTAGTATCAAAAAATGCCATAAATGTTTTTGTTTTAAAAACGTATTAAAATCTAAATCTCTCTCTCCCTCTCTCCACATTCAAGAACATGTTCACATATTAATGTTTTCAAAAGATGTTTGCAAAACAATAAAAATATGTTCTTGAATGTGGGAACATGTGAATGTGGGGACATGTTCTTGAATGTGGAGAGAGAGAGAGAAACATGTTGAAACATTATTAGTATTAATTATTATTATCAAATTGATTCATTAAAAGCATCTTTAAAAATAGTATCTTAAAAACATAATAAATTTCTCTTTTAGATTAAAAATAGTATCTTAAAACCATACTATAATTATATTTAAAATAATTATAAAAATATATTATTAAAACGTTGAAAATAGTATCTAAAAATGCCATAAATGTTTCTAACATGGTAAAATCTTATAAAAATATATGATTAAAATCATCTTGAAACATGTTTTCAAAACATTAGAAATATTAATTGCTTCATTAAAAACATCTTAAAAATTAGTATCTTAAAAATTAGAAATTTCTATTTTAGATTAAATTTATTATCTTAAAAACATACTATAATATTATTATGTTAAATGATTATGGAACTAATATGATCATAAAATATCTAAAAATTTCTCTTTTAGATTAAAAATAGTATCTTAAAACCATACTATAATTATATTTAAAATAATTATAAAAATATATTATTAAAACGTTGAAAATAGTATCTAAAAATGCCATAAATGTTTCTAACATGGTAAAATCTTATAAAAATATATGATTAAAATCATCTTGAAACATGTTTTCAAAACATTAGAAATATTAATTGCTTCATTAAAAACATCTTAAAAATTAGAAATTTTTATTTTAGATTAAATTTATTATCTTAAAAACATACTATAATATTATTATTGTTATATGATCATAAAATGTCTAAAAATATATTATTAAAGCATTAAAAATATTAGTATCTAAAAAGTGCCATAAATGTTTTAACATGCTAAAAAATGCTATTAAAACGTTAAACATATTAAAATCTCTCTCTCTCTCTCTCTGTTTCACTCTCTCTCTCTTTCTCTCTCTCTCTCTCTCTCCACATTCAAGACATGTTTATATTATGCTAAAAATATTAGTATCTAAAAGTGCCATAAATTTTTTCATTTTTAAATCAAAATCTCTCTCTCTCTCTCTCTCTCTCTCTCTCTTTGTTTTTATCCTCTCTCTCTCTCTCTCTCTACATTTTTATCCCTATCTCTCTCTCTCTCTACGTTTTTATCCCTATCCCTATCTCTCTCTCTCTCTACATTTTTCTCTAGGGATAAAAACGGAGAGAGAGAGAGCAAAACGTAGAGATCTCTCTCTCTCTCTACGTTTTTATCCCTATATCTCTCTCTCTCTACGTTTTGCTCTAGGTATAAAAACGTAGAGAGAGAGAGTAAAACGTAGAGAGAGAGAGATAGGGATAAAAACGTAGAGAGTGAGAGAGAGAGAGAGTTTTTAAAAAATTATCCTAAAAACGTAGAGAGTAAGAGAGAGAGAGAGAGAGCATGCACTGATGTAAAAAGAAAGACTATGCCTTTTTTCCAATGGAACATAGGAGAGCTTGATTGATTCCGTCCGCTCCAACCAAGATTCCGTCTGTCAAGATGTCAAGAGACTCCAGAAATCTGTCAAGATGTGGAAGGGGACGATCACTGTCAGGTGGGTGTCGGAAGAACAGAGGGCACGTAGGTGTCGGAAGAACAGAGGTGGCGCGCGTGTTGTCAGGCGCGAGGTGAAACGAAGGGGAGGCGAATCGGAGTTAGAACGGAGGGGAGGCGGGAGTCGGAACGGCCATGGACGGAGTGAGATGGGGAATTTGGAGGAGGTTGGAGCAGGGGCGGCGAAAGTGGAGGAGGTTGGAGTGAGAGGCGACTCTGAAGAGCTGGAGAGTGCCCAGGTGGGTTGGCGCGCCGCGCAGTCGTTCAAAACCCCGCCGCCATGCATTTACAGCACAGTGCACCTGCAACAGCCGCCAACCTCGGGTCCTCATGAATGATACCAATCCGTGCACCCTCTGTGCACTGCCTCCACGATGTCTCTCTGCTCCCACGCTGGGCGACGCCATGTGGCAACTCGAAGCCTCCCTATCCTCCACGCCGCCATGCCACCTGGTGTTGCTCTCGAAGTTCACGTCATGCCCCATCTAGTCTACCTGCACTCTGGTCCGCGCAGTGTCTGGCAGTCTGCCTCTGCCATGCATCGATTTTCGCGCGCGGTGCACACTGCACTGCAAGCTCTGCAAGCTGACGCGATGGCTCTGGAAGACTGCGTGTCCCTCGCTGACGGCCCCTCGCATGGTGCCACGTGTGCAGCCAGAGTTACTCCAGCCGTCGCCCCATTTACTCCAGCCTCTGCCACTGACTAATCTGCCCCCACTCTGGTCCGCGCAATGTCTGGCAGTCTGCTGCCTCTGCCAGACACTGCCTCTGCCAACCCTCGCTGCGTGGTCGCCATATCCCCGAACCTCCCGCGAGCGACCATATCCCCGAGCCTTCTCTGCGTGGTCGCCATCTTTTATATCTCTAATTAATCTCTCCACCCCTTCCGGACCTCCCGCGAGCCTCCCTCCTCTCACCGGACCTCCCGCGAGCCTCCCTCCTCTCACGTACGGGATACTTCGCCGTAAGAGATATAAGAGAAGATCATCTTTTTGCAGGCTCAATTGTTAGTTTGGATCTGCCATCCTGTACATTCTTCAAGTTGTTTAGCATAGTCTTGGAGACATCCCTTGAGAAAAAGGCTAGACATTTGTTCAGTTACTCTACTACTTCTTGAACTTGCTGAAACTTCACGATTCCTCTCATATCAAGAAAGAAATGCCTTATGTCCTTAGAAATAACCTGAAAATTTTATGGCAAGTTCAAATCCTTAACTTCATTGTCTCTACTAGTCTAAGCTTTGAGGAATAAATCTGAAAGGTCCTTTTTCCTCCATGCCTTCTCCAAGTAATGAGGTTGTGAATTGCCAAAGCCGAGCATCTTTTCAATAAAGATATCATCGACAAGAGTTTTTTTATCATTATAGACAATATACTTGATAGAGAACCCATATCAGGCTTCTAAAGTTGGATGGGACCATGTTTCATGGTTTCAAGATGGTACGAGCTAGATTGAAGCTAGATGGAACTATGTCTCATGATTTCAAGATGGGAAGAGCTGGATGGTGAGTGTTAGACTTAGTATATCCACTAGAGGGATCCATTGGAGAGGGGTTGGATGGTGAGCTAGAGGATCTATTAGGGAGGGTTTGCATGGTGAGCCAAGGGGATCCATTTGGGACAGAATGGATTGCGAGCCAAAGGGATCCATTAGGGAGGGGCTAAATGCCAAAACTTAGTGTTTCCAAAGGGACCTATTGTGAGAGGTAATAGAAGTTACACGAGGAGATAAACATTGCAAGAAGTTGGAGATGGCTAAGTGCAAAGGAGTGTGCAAGGGAATAAGTTCAAGAACTACAAGGGAGTAAAATGGTGCAAGGGTGGCATCAATTTAAGAAGAATGTAATGATTCAAACTACAACCATGATGACAACCACCGGGCTTACATATAGAGTAAGTAGAGTGAGTAGTTAATTACTGATCAATCGAGACTTAATTTGGCAGACCAACCATTGGGGATGTAGTCACTTGGTTGGCGTGCATTGGACACAAGTAATTGGCTCAAATTTTGATTGATTGGTTGAGTGCAAGGGAGTGTGCAAGGGCATAAGGTCAAGAACTACAAGAGAGTGTACAAAGATGGCATCAATTTAATAATGTAATGATGATTCAAATTGCAGCCACCATGACAACCATTGAGCTTGCATGCACCATTGGACTTGCATGTAGAGTAAATAGAGTGAGCAATTATGAGTCACTGAGACTTAATTTGGCAGCCCATCCACTGGGAATGAAGCCATATTTTTGGAATGCATTGAACGCAAGTATAGAACTGAATTTTGATTGGTTGGTTGAGTGCAAGGGAGTGTGCAAGGGTGTAAGATCAAGAACTGCAAGGGAGTGTACAGGGGTGGCGTCAATTTAAGAATGTAATGATGATCTCGAGGGGGTCACTATGTATAAACCCTCTATACCACATGCGTTCAAGCCATATTTCTAAAATCCCTTATCTATAAATTTTTCATTAATAAAATGTACCCCTTTTCTATACAAATCTGTAAATTTTTTCCAAAACTATTTTAAATAGTCCCTTATGTATATTTATTTTTGTAAATTTTAGAAATAAAAAATATCCTTCTGTTGAACTCACGTGATAGGGTTACATATGATGAGTGACCCCCCCGAGATAATGATTCAAACTATAACCATGATGATAACCCTCAGGCTTGCATGCAAAGTAAGTAGAGTAAGCAGTTAATTACCAGTCATCAAGACTTAATTTGATGGCCCAACCATTGGGAATGAAGCCACTTGGCTGGCATGCATTGGACGCAAGTATACAACTGAAATTTTGATTGATTGGATGCAACTCATGATTATTTAGGCATTCCATTGGGTTGGCATACGTGATTAATCCTTAAATTTGGTGGCTGGGAATGATGCCATCATGTGAAGGCATGTGTGATTAATTCAGCTTGAATTTTGATTCATTGAAGGGAACTCGTGATTATTTGAACACATGCATAAAAGATCAATTGAAGTCTAATTCCACCCACCACAATGAATTACCTATCGCCATCATAGTTTTGTAGGTGAATCATGCCATCAGGACTTGACAATATGGCCCTTGCCCCTAAAGGGGAGCCCTCAAGGGCCATATTGACTTTGATTGATTGAAGGCAACTCATGATAATTTGGGTATGCCTTCTGTATGATGAGTATATTTATTTTAGAAATAAAAAATATCCTTCTGTTGAACTCACGTGATAGAGTTACATATGATGAGTGACCCCCCCGAAAGATAACCATCAGGCTTGCATGCAAAGTAAATAGAGTAAGCAGTTAATTACCAGTCATCAAGACTTAATTTGATGGCCCAACCATTGGAAATGAAGCCACATGGCTGGCATGCATTGGACGCAAGTATACAACTCAAATTTTGATTGATTGGATGCAACTCATGATTATTTAGGCATTCCATTGGGTTGGCATATGTGATTAATTCGCCTTAAATTTGGTGGTTGGGAATGATGCCATCATGTGAAGGCATGCGTGATTAATTCAGCTTGAATTTTGATTCATTGAAGGGAACTTGTGATTATTTGAACACATGCATAAAAGATCGATTGAAGTCTAATTCCACCCACGACAATGTGTGGAAATGCTTTGCTTCGTGGTGATTTTAATAATGCTCCAAATTTCAAAGACAAGACAACACATCAATTTGGGATGCTCACCATTGAACGCACCTCTTGGGCTGCTATGCTTTTTGCATACATGCTTCTGATATTTGGGTTTTGTCAAAACCATATGATAAAGGATTTACGTTTCACACTCACAACACTAGGGCAGACCGGATAGGTGGTATTTGATTTATTGGTGGAAAAGATGCTTGTGTATCGTATGGAAGAATGTGCTTCCTCTAAAGTAGAAGGTCTTCACGTGGCGATGCCTGCTGGCTAGTGGGGACCACATGTGTTTGACTTGGAAATATTGGGTTGGTAATGCTTAGATGTAGGCATAAAAGAGCCTCATCTCATACAAAATGCTATTTCTCCACTGCTCATCGCCTATTTCTCAATTGCTCCTTGTTTTCCATGCTTGCTTTTATGAACATCTTCCCCGTTTTATCTTCTTCTTTCTACAATGTGGTCGCATTGCATTTCAAACATGATAATGCCATGTGTTGTATTCAAGCTTCATATTCTTGAGCGACTTTCCATTTTACCTCTTTTGCCCATTGAACGTCTTCATCTCTAGCCTCGTCTCCCCCTATGCATGGTGGACCTATTCTATTTATGTTTGACATCCTCCAAAGGCTTGCATGGTAGGGCAATATTCCTTTTCAAGTGGAGCTCTCCTGATGGCCTTGTTCATGCTTGACTTTCAAAGGCTTGCATGATAGGGAAATATTTCTTTCGAAGGCAGTCATAGTGAGGGAAGAAATCCAAAAACTCATAGATGCAGGATTCATCTACGAGATCGAGCATACAGATGCCCATTGTGATAATTTTGAAGAAGAAAGGAAAAATCAAAGTATGCATGGATTTAAAGAAGGTTAACATAGCCACTAGACGTGACCACTACCCCCTGCCATTCACAAAACATGTTCTAGAAAGGGTTGTTTGGAAAGGAAGGGTATAACTTCTTAGATGGATTTTCGGGTTACAACCAAGTCTCAATTGGCCCCCAAGATCAACATAAGACCACCTTCACAACCAAATGGGGAGTATATGCAGCCAAGGTTATGATATTTGGTCTAACCAATGCCCCAGCTACTTTCCAATGTATGGTGATCATGGTATTCAAGTACCTGAGGGACTTTGTAGAAGTCTTCTTGGACGATATCTGCATGAACTCGAAATGGGATGACCACCTGAAGTATCTCAGGCTCATCCTCGAGAAGTGTCGCTTATACCGCATATCCCTCAACCCCCTCAAGTGCCAATTTTGGGTCAAACATGGTGTCATCTTGGGTCACATAGTGTCCCGGAGCCGACAACCCTAGCCGCACCCTCTCCTCCACCACCCCTCAGGAGACTGCATCCTTTTCCACAAGCACCTCTTCCGTGCCTTGGGCAGGCCTAGCAGAGGCCACACAATTTTTGAGCACAGCCCAGTACAGGGCAACGGGAGGCTATAGCCATATGTGATGGCAGATCAAGTGTCACGCACCGACACCATAGAAATGAACCTCTTTGAAGCCATGGCACAATTGCCGCAAGTCACCCGCACAATCTTACAAAGGATGCAAAATCAAGCCTCACAACTCTCCTCGAACCTCGTTCAAGCCCAGCTCTCGGCACATGAAAGCCACTCGACAATGGTCGCAGCTCAAGCAATGGGCCAAACCGCACTACATCGAGCCGAAGAGTACTGGGCTTAGGTGGAAGAGCTCAAGCTCACTCTAATGAAAGTCAAAGATGACCTCGCCACTAGCAAATCCCTAGTCCAAACGTTTGTGGATCAAGTAGAAAAGGCAGAATCAGCCCGGCACACGACGTTGGAGCAGCAATAATAGGTAGAGCAGTGGTACGCCTGCACCCAAGAGACCCAAGACCAACAGATCCCCACTCCCTATAAAATCTCTTGGCACAAGAGAGGAGCCTCACAGTCTCCCTCCAAGAAGAGAGATAGCATGCCACCGGCCACTCGAAAGAGTCAGGGTTGGAAGATCATGAGCAGTAGGAGTTCACGATGTATGGGAGGTGTCTCCATAGTTAGCCATGTATACACTTGCACCACACACCATCATCCAAATCCTCCGAATGCACTTTGATGCACTCCACGCACAAAACCTCACCTTCTACCTAGACCTCACTACTCCACTACTGCCGAATGCCCTTCAAACCATCCTCCATCGTAATCCCGACCATTACCGCCCCATATTAGCCTCGGGGGGGTCACTCATCATATGTAACCCTATCACGTGAGTTCAACAGAAGGATACTTTTTATTTCTAAAATTTACAGAAATAAATATACATAAGGGACTATTTTAAATAGTTTTGGAAAAAATTTACAGATTTGTATAGAAAAGGGGTACATTTTATTAATGAAAAATTTACAGATAAGGGATTTTAGAAATATGCCTTGAACGCACGTGGTATAGAGGGTTTATACATAGTGACCCCCCCGAGATATTAGCCATGTCATATTTTTCTCTTGATCTTCAGCCCACCTCCCTATCTCTTCTTTACCCCTCTGATCTATAAACCCTATCCACCCATCCCATTCTTTTCAACTTTCAAGGCTGGTGCCGCATCACCACTGAGTCCTTCAATTATCTCGCAGACGATGAGGTGATGCAACTCGCAAAGCCCGAAGAGCTCACGCCATGGATTTGCACTCCCAACATTCTACATGCAGACATAACTTGGATGCAGACCTATGGCAGAGTCTAAGTAGTCCAATCTCAAGGACACCCCTCCTTCCCTTTGTCTCTCCCTCCCTCCCTCCCTCCCTTCCTCCTCCTTCCTCTCCCTCTCCCTCCGTCCCCCTCCCTCCTCCTCTCCCCTCCTCCATCTTGCTCCTCCTTCTCCCTCCTCCCTCTCCCCTCCTCCTCCTCCTTCTGGCTCCTCCTCCGTCCTTCCTCTCCCCTCCCGAAAGAAATAACCTAGGATGAAGAACAAAATGCAATCACCCTCTTTCATACCACCGCCCCCCCTGCTGATATTCCATTACCACATCCACTAGATCCCACCCAACCCACCCAACAAGCTACCCAACCTCCTATCCCTCGGACAACACTACCCGAGTACTTCTCCACAATGCCTCCAACACCACCACTGCATAGCACAGACCTTCCCCATCCATCACCTCCAATGCTCTAGTAACCTCCCTGATGAGGCATTCAACATGCTACTCAAAGCAGCACATTTTGTACAAAGCACCGATGTCACGACTCCTACATGACCCCAAAGACAGAGCCAATGCCACTCTCAAATGATGAAGCTCTGCCATCCCCGCCAAGGTCTCTTCTTGAATGTCTTCATTGGTATCTGGACATATAGTCCTTCGAAGAGTTACCGGATAGTGCGCTCATGCACCACTGGAAGCGTCAACTCAAGGGCTCCATCCTCCATCTCTATGAAATTCTGGAGGTGCTTCCTTTCACACAATTCATTACACAGTCATTCAACGACTGGCAGCAAGCGCATCCCAAGCGCACAAGAGGATAATACACCACAACACGTGAGTCACCCACTGAGACCACACCACAGACCTTAAATTTGTAAACTGTAATATTTTAGAGAATGGCATTGTTGGTCTACCACTTTGGTAAATCTATAACAAATAGCGTAAGGAATAACTAAGTACAACTATCTAAGGTTAGATCAAGAGTATGATTCGAGAAGGAAACCAAAAGCTACTATCTCTATTAGTTAAGAAATCATCATTTTTTTCTAATAAAAGATAGTGAATAGGTTGAAGACCATATATACCTACAATAACTCTTAGCTTTCTACAAATATGATAATTCATTGAGGTCATTACATTCATACAAGTTTGTATTGGTTTTCCTAGTTTATACCCAAGTTGAATTTAATATTGTTAGAATCCTTGCTAACTAAGATCACATTTATATATTTAGAACATCAGCTACCTGCGCTTCTATAAGACCAACTTTCAATTGTATTGATGTTATGAGAGAAACTGAGTATTGAGTAAGAACTACTAGAATGCACTTGATCTTGGGATTTATAAACAATTGAGGATATTATCATTCTAATTATCATTTTAAAAAAAATTAATGCCTTTGATCTCTTATACTCGTTGAGATTATTTCCACCAATATGCTTAGAGAAATTTATATCAACCATGTGTAGCAAAAATATAACAAGTCTATTTGACAAAGAGAACCTTTTCTTATTACTAATTTACTTGTTGTTACCAATCCTTTCAAAGGGGTAATATATTCAGTCTTTAGTCATTTTTTAGTCATTCTATCAAGTTTCATGCCATAGAGTAAAACTATTCTTCACTACAATTTAAAGACATGTGCTGAAATCTACAGCTAAGTCCTACAACACAACTAGTTGATATATACATTTTTTTCTTATTGATGAAAACCAAGACTTAGACGAGTCACTAAGTCATCCTATACTAAAAGCATTCTAAACATATTATGTTTCTATACAATCCAAGTATTTTTCTATTGTACAGCTTAGTTTAGGAATTGCAAATGCGAGTTGTCTATTAATAAGAAATTGATTCCATCTAAAGTAATCTACTTCAAATCATTTCCAAAACATATACTCTACATCTAGTGTACTATAAAAATATTTGTAGCATTCATCTCATGCTTTGTCCAAAAAGTGTATAAATTCTATTCAAGAAATATTTTTTTTCAACCATGTTTGCATTCATCCCATGTATACACTATTGGTACACTATCTTTGTGTTTTCCCATCTAAGTACTAATACAAAATCCCTTTTGTATTTTTGCATTGTTTTCGTACAGTAGAGTATAAGAAGAAAACTTCAAAAACCTATATTACTATTGTATATTGACAAGCCATACCAATGTATCATAGGAACAAATTGACCAATCATAACTTTGTAAGCATATCTCTATTATGTATTTTCCATGCTCGACTATTCCACATATCCCTTTTCAATAAAAGCAATGATCAATTAGTCAAGGCAATATGGTTCAAATGCCCTCATTTGTACTCCTATCCTATACATGATGGGACACGTACATACTCAATATGTGTGCATATTTTAGTAATCCTTCTACTTGTACTTGTTATTGCTGAATAGGAAAACCATAGTGTATCCTTATATCTATATCAAAAGACCTATACAAGGACTTACCATTTGATATAAACCAAAGACATAGGTGCTTCTACTTTGATATACTGTATCTATTTCTATAATACATCAAAACTTCATTCACAAAACTAACAAACTATAACTCATTAATGTATGTCCCAACTCAATTGCACTATATGAATAGAGACTTTGGGTTTATAAACTCAAGCTTTATGGCTACCAAATATTTAGATCAATACCCTTTTAGCATTCATAGCATGGACACACGTGTATTTAATAAAACTAGCATTGTGGAGTATTCATAATAAGCAATCGAACACTCACCCTATAATCAATTTACTTTTTCTTTAAAACAAAAACAGGCAAGCAATAAATTATTGATCATAGACATTTAGTGGTCTATCAGCATGCATATTTCTATCATGCAGGTTCTACTACGATTTTTTATTTTGAAAAAGCACTTGCAATTTCCTCTATTTCCAATTTGTGACATACCACAGGATTTTTGTGTAAAATTACACTTCATAATTTTCCTAGAAAAAATAAGAAACTAGAAATAGACCACACCTGATTAGATGCCGTAGATTCGGATAGAAGTGAGAGTAAGTGCAACTTGATGGCTTTGCATGACGACTACATGAATACATTTCCATAGATTATTGATAGTAGCAAGTTCGATTTTGGGATGAAGGTAACTAGGAAAACATGTGTTCTCAGGGGGGTCACTCATCATATGTAACCCTATCACGTGAGTTCAACAGAAGGATTTTTTTTATTTCTAAAATTTACAGAAATAAATATACATAAGGGACTATTTAAAATAGTTTTGGAAAAAATTTACAGATTTGTATAGAAAAGGGGTACATTTTATTAATGAAATTTTTTACAGATAAGGGACTTTAAATATAGGCCTTGAACGCACGTGATATAGAGGGTTTATACATAGTGACCCCCCTGAGCATGTGTTTATGCCTCAATCAAGGGCTTTGTGAGGTAGGAGGCTTCAGAGTTAGGTTGTATTGCATCGAGAAAGGGGGAGGGAGAGTGTCTCTATTATGATAAGCAAGAGGGGGGAAATGGGGCTTGGATAAGGATTACTTCTATATGCTTACCATTTAATACTGTTTTCCACATGTGTACACCATACAAGCACCGTGTTACCTAATATAGTATCCACCTAGTGGTTTCACGTGCCATTCTAATTTTTTAGGATTTAGCATTTAGGGTTTAGGGTTTATGACTATTATTTTAGGGTTTAGGATTTAGGGTTTAGGGTTTAGTATATAAGGTCATGAGCTTAGAGTCTAGAATCTAGGGTTTAGGATCTAGAAATTAGGTTTTAGAATTGAAGCGATAGGGGTTAGGGTTTAAGGTTTAGGGTTTAGGGTCTAGGGATTAGAAATGTTATATAAGTTTAAGAGCGTAGATTGTATAACCTAAGATTTCGGGAACTTTAGGATTCAAGATTTAGGGTGTAAGATTTAAGGTATATAGACTATATAAAATATGCATTCTAAAGTATTTAGTTTAGATATATATAGACTATATATTATTTGCTTTCCAAAGTGTTTTGTTTATATCCAATACTAGGTACGATCCTTTGCAAAGGCTCTACTTTAAGTAATTATAAGTCTACCTAGTCAAAGTATCCTACTGATTAGGGACAAGCACATAGGCTAAAAGCACACTGATTCATATTTTCTTACATTCATACTGCATGATGTATCAGAAGAAATGAAGAATTATGTGATAAGAAATATTTAGAAGAAATATGTATTCCATATCATGGATTCATACCATGGATATCTGGTGGTTGCTAAAGTAGAAAAATGATATGGATTCAATGATACTGTAGTTTTGTGCAAAGCCTTAAACAAAGTTTAAGGCTTTTGCAAAGTATTACATACTGTAAAAAAGATAAACAAGTATGCTAAACCTCTATGGTTTTAAATACCTACCTTACAAATACATTATCTATTCTTCGACTAACAATTATTATACACATGGAAGAAAAGCATATATGCTAAAAGCAGGTGTGTAAATTTTAATATTTTCTTATTTTTTAAATTAATTCAATTCTTTGATTGACTACTTTTTAAAATTTAAAGGTTATTACTATATAATATACATAATTTTAAATGTTATTAATGTATAATATATATTTATTTAAATTTATACAATAATTATATTATATTTATATTAGTTTTTAAGTTGATAATGTATATTTTTATTAAAACTAAAATTTAATATCTAGTTAATAGCAAGAAGAATATTGTAGAGATTTTTCAGATTAAGAACTACCTTACAAATACATTCAGTAATTCTTCGTTGTTTAAAGAATAAGTATTATATAAAGCACATATGCTAGAAGACCTCCCTTTCAAAATTATTTTCATTGTTATATTTTTTTAATTAATGTATTTATATAATAATTTTATAATATTTATATTAATTTATAGATTAACTCATATTCAACAATTGATAATGGATAGATGTTGGGAAGAACTCCATGAAAATCAACGTAGGCGGCGGCTATCCCCCCTTGTAGTCAGCCCTGTTTTGTAATTGGTCTTTCTTTTTTGAGGCCTAACCAGCCCTTTAATATAGCTGGCATTTTTTGTAAAAAATAAAATCATAATAATAAAATTTGTGAGGTGAACCCCCTAGCGAAAGAGTAAGGCTTTCATCTTTTAGATTAATTTAGCCTTTTGCAGGAGTGCGGGGATGTAAAGATGAATGAATTAATTGTATTTTGAGAGGCGAGTGAAACCAAGACTCGAAGAACATCATTCATGATCGGATATTCCTACATAGTGCCACCCTTCAAAAATGGATTCTAAGAATCCTTTAATGCCACTTGCATAAAACCAAAGTTGAAAGGGTATATACTGGCTCCTTGTAAAAAGTAGTCACCCATCATCCAATCTCTCTCTCTCCCTCTCTCTCTTGTAAAAAGTAATCGCCCACCGACCAATCTCTCTCCCTCTCATTAAAATTGAATTTTGAGAGGAGAGTGAAACCACATGAGAACATCATCCATGATCGAATATTCTTACATGGTGCCAAAAATGGCTTCCAAAAAATCTTTAATGCCATGTGCATAAAACCATAGTTGAAAGGGTATATTGACTCCTTGTACAAAGGAGTCAATCACCGACCAATCTCTCTCTCTGTCTCTCTCTCTCGTGCGTGAACTGTAAGAAAATGTCAACATCTGAAGGACAAAAAAAAGGCAATGCCAGTATGCAAATTGGAATATTGGTCTTTTTCC
This sequence comes from Dipteris shenzhenensis, assembly GCF_047967505.1. Taxonomy (NCBI): domain Eukaryota; kingdom Viridiplantae; phylum Streptophyta; class Polypodiopsida; order Gleicheniales; family Dipteridaceae; genus Dipteris; species Dipteris shenzhenensis. The sequence goes on along the minus strand of NC_141603.1, from coordinate 14,931,173 downwards.
ACACGTCTTTCTAGCCCTTTGTTCCCCTTAGTACTTCCTTCTCTCTCTCTCTCTCTCTCTCTCTCTCTCTCTCTCTCTCTCTCTCTCTCTCTCTCTCTCTCCTCTCTCTCTCCCTCTCTCTCTCTCTATTGATTTTCCTTGGCAATCGTTACATGCATTGTAACTTATATTGACCGCATAGTAACTTGTTAATGAATATGAAATTTAATGCCATTATAGAAGGTTGGCCCTTCAAAAATGGCTTCCAAAAATCCTTTAATGCCACGTGAATAGTTCTAATCAACGTTGAGAGGGCATATATGCTTACTCCTTATATATACTGGCTCCTTGTAAAAAGTAGTCACCCATCGTCCAATCTCTCTCTCTCTCCCTCTCTCTCTTGTAAAAAGTAGTCACCCACCGACCAATCTCTCTCTCTCTCATTAAAATTGAATTTTGAGAGGAGAGTGAAACCACATGAGAACATCATCCATGATCGAATATTCCTACATGGTGCCAAAAATGGCTTCCAAGAATCCTTTAATGCCATATGCATAAAGCCAAAGTTGAAAGGGTATACTGACTCCTTGTACAAAGGAGTCAATCACCGACCAATATATCTCTCTGTCTCTCTCTCTCGTGCGTGGTGTAAGAAAATGTCAACATCTGAAGGACAAAAAAAAGGCAATGCCAATACGCAAATTGGAATATTGGTCTTTTTCCACACGTCTTTCTAGCCCTCTGTTCCCCTTAGTACTTCCTTCTCTCTCTCTCTCTCTCTTTCTCTCTCTCTCTCTCTCTCTCTCTCTCTCTCTCTCTCTCTCTCTCTCTCCCTCTCCCTCTCTCTATTGATTTTGCTTGGCGATCGTTACATGCATTGTAACTTATATTGACTGCATAGTAACTTGTTAATGAATATGAAAATTTAATGCCATTATAGAAGGTTGGCCCTTCAAAAATGGCTTCCAAAAATCCTTTAATGCCACGTGAATAGAATCAATGTTGAGAGGGCGTATATGCTTACTCCTTATATATACTGGCTCCTTGTAAAAAGTAGTCACCCATCTTCCAATCTCTCTCTCTCCCTCTCTCTCTTGTAAAAAGTAGTCACCCACCAACTAATCTCTCTCTCTCTCTCTCTCTCTCTCTCTCTCTCTCTCTCTCTCATTAAAATTGAATTTTGAGAGGAGAGTGAAACCACATGATAACATCCTCCATGATCGGATATTCCTACATGGTGCCAAAAATGGCTTCCAAAAATCCTTTAACGCCATGTGCATAAAACCAAAGCTGAAAGGTATATTGACTCCTTGTACAAGGAGCCAACCATCGACCAATCTCTTTCTCTCTCTCTCTCTTTCTCTGTCTCTCTCTCTCTTGGGCATGTGGTGTAAGAAAATGTCAACATCTGAAGGACAGAAAAAGGCAATGGCAATGTGTACATCTCTTTCAGCTAGCCCTCTATTCCCCTTATTACTTTCTTCTACGCCTTACTCCTGGAGTCTTGGTTGTGTCGAGAGAAAGGGATCGTCGATCTTGCAACTTACCAGTCTTTCCTGAAATTCAGCGGTGAGGGCTACGTATTCATGATCATGGCAGAATATGGTAATGATCTAGATCTAGAGGATGAGATTCTTGCGGATCCTGCTATTGTCAGGCTTCAAGAGCTTGTAGCTTATCAAATAGCCTATGTGAACGACCTTCTATCCTTTCGGAGAGAATTTTGCGAAGGCCAATATGAAGATCTCCCATCCGTACTCTGCGTCCTCCACAATTATAGCCTGCAGGAGTCCATATACCAAGTCAGTAACATGATACACACCTTGGACGACGAGTTTGTAAGTTTGCAAAACAAGGTTCTGAATTCCGATCAGCTGGTTAACAGACCGGGGCTGAGGTCCTATGTGGATGTCTTAGGCTACGTGATGTCTGGGTTCTTGGAATGGGCTTATCAAACTGTGCGATACCATCGTCTCACGCTCCGACATGGATTGGTGAGCTTACTTCACCGAGATCGGACGTTGATCACCCAAACCGGCACGTCGACCTTAGTACAGCACTAAGAAATAAGACAGCTTTGTTTATGGGTATAGTATGCTACTAAGTGTTCAAGCGGGGTGGGATGGGCTATGAGAGGCGAAAATTTGATCTTGTAAGTCTGTCTATATGTCACAAAATCTCACTATGTATGTGCTATGAAGTAAAATTTCCCTTGCTCAAGAAAAGGTGTTGCTAATCAATTCTTTAAAATCTATTTAGCAGAAGAATCCATAGGTGTATAAGGACATGATTATACCATTCTACAGAACAAAGAAAAGGTGTTGCTAATCAATTCTTTAAAATCTATTTAGCACGATAACTTTAAAAATGAAAATCTCTCTCTCTCTCTCACACACACACACGCGCACACACACACATACACACCCCATAAAAATGTACATGCAATCGCTACTTTCTCTGAATTGATATTTGCAATAGGTAGACACAATTGGTCTCTCCATGATTTTAGAATTAGCTTATGGCAAACTTTGCATATAAAGTTTACATGCACAAACACCCCAAAGTTAAACCCATGCATAGAGTGGCCACACTGGGACCATCGGATATAGCACTCATCTATGATGTACCCATGGTAGATTGTGCACATACAACCCTACATCAGAGGAGAAGTTCTTCTAATTTAACTACTACAATGGCAGTCAATATCATAGTCTCACCTAGTTTATGAGCAAGCTCTTTCTTGATTCCCTTCTACCTCATCATGAGAGCGCAGATGTTCTCATTCACTGCTCCACTTGCTTCTCACTAACAACAACAGCTCTAATTCTTTTACCTACACAGTTGAATCTCTTTAAATTCTTTAGCAACTTTATCGTAAACTTCTTGCAAGACCGCTAGAGTAGTTTGGGTTTCAGAAAGGATGGAGGACTTCCTCAAATTTTCAAGAGCCACAGCATGTTGCTCCTGTAACTAAACTATAGGGCATTGTTCTTATCTTCCCAATATTGCACCTTCTCTTTCCAATATTGCACATTCTCATTCTTGTTGTGTGCATTTTTCCTACTCTCTTCCCGATCTACATCCTTCATGAATTTAAAGCACTTTTGTAGCTCCTACATCACTACTCGGATTTGTGCAATGTCCCTTCTCAATTGATCTATAAGATCATCTTTCTGCAGTCTCAGATGTTAGTTCGGATCTACCATCCTGTACATTCTTCAAGTTGTTTAGCATAGTCTTGGAGATCTCCCTTGAGAAAAAGGCTAGACATTTGTTTAGTTACTCTACTACTTCTTGAACTTGCCGAAACTTCACGATTCCTCTCATATCAGGAAAGAAATGCCTTATGTCCTTCGAAATAACCTGAAAATTTTATGGCAAGTTCAAATCCTTAACTTCATTGTCTCTACTAGTCTAAGCTTTGAGGAATAAATCTGAAAGGTCCTTTTTCCTCCATGCCTTCTCCAAGTAATGAGGTTGTGAATAGCCAAAGCCGAGCATCTTTTCAATCAAGATGTCATCGACAAGATTTTTTTTATCATTATAGACAATATAGTTGATAGACAACCCATATCAGGCTTCTAAAGTTGGATGGGACCATGTTTCATGGTTTCAAGATGGTACGAGCTAGATTGAAGCTAGATGGAACTATGTCTCATGATTCCAAGATGGGAAGAGCTGGATGGTGAGTGTTAGACTCAGTATATCCACTAGAGGGATCCATTGGAGAGGGGTTGGATGGTGAGCTAGAGGATCTGTTAGGGAGGGTTTGCATGGTGAGCCAAGGGGATCCATTTGGGACAGAATGGATTGCGAGCTAGAGGGATCCATTAGGGAGGGGCTAAATGGCAAAACTCAGTGTTTCCAAAGGGACCTATTGTGAGAGGTAATAGAAGTTACATGAGGAGATAAACATTGCAAGAAGTTGGAGATGGCTAAGTGCAAAGGAGTGTGCAAGGGAATAAGTTCAAGAACTACAAGGGAGTAAAATGGTGCAAGGGTGGCGTCAATTCAAGAAGAATGTAATGATTCAAACTACATCCATGATGACAACCACTGGGCTTACATACAGAGTAAGTAGAGTGAGTAGTTAATTACTGATCAATCGAAACTTAATTTGGTAGACCAACCATTGGGGATGTAGTCACTTGGTTGGCGTGCATTGGACACAAGTAATTGGCTCAAATTTTGATTGATTGGATGAGTGCAAGGGAGTGTGCAAGGGCATAAGGTCAAGAACTACAAGAGAGTGTACAAAGATGGCATCAATTTAATAATGTAATGATGATTCAAATTGCAGCCACCATGACAACCATTGACCTTGCATGCACCATTGGACTTGCATGTAGAGTAAATAGAGTGAGAAATTATGAGTCACTAAGACTTAATTTGGCACCCCATCCACTAGGAATGAAGCCATATTTTTGGAATGCATTGAACGGCGGTATAGAACTAAATTTTGATTGGTTGGTTGAGTGCAAGGGAGTGTGCAAGGGTGTAAGATCAAGAACTGCAAGGGAGTGTACAGGGGTGGTGTCAATTTAAGAATGTAATGATGATCTCGAGGGGGTCACTATGTATAAACCCTCTATACCACATGCGTTCAAGCCATATTTCTAAAATCCCTTATCTATAAATTTTTCATTAATAAAATGTACCCCTTTTCTATACAAATCTATAAATTTTTTCCAAAACTATTTTAAATAGTCCCTTATGTATATTTATTTTTGTAAATTTTAGAAATAAAAAATATCCTTCTGTTGAACTCACGTGATAGGGTTACATATGATGAGTGACCCCCTCGAGATGATGATTCAAACTATAACCATGATGATAACCCTTAGGCTTGCATGCAAAGTAAATAGAGTAAGCAGTTAATTACCAGTCATCAAGACTTAATTTGATGGCCCAACCATTGGGAATGAAGCCACTTGGCTGGCATGCATTGGACGCAAGTATAGAACTGAAATTTTGATTGATTGGATGCAACTCATGATTATTTAGGCATTCCATTGGGTTGGCATACGTGATTAATTTGCCTTAATTTTGGTGGCTGGGAACGATGCCATCATGTGAAGGCATGTGTGATTAATTCAGCTTGAATTTTGATTCATTGAAGGGAACTCGTGATTATTTGAACACATGCATAAAAGATCAATTGAAGTCTAATTCCACCCACCATAATGAATTACCTATCGCCATCATAGTTTTGTAGGTGAATCATGCCATCAGAACTTGACAATATGGCCCTTGCCCCTAAAGGGGAGCCCTCAAGGGCCATATTGACTTTGATTGATTGAAGGCAACTCATGATAATTTGGGTATGCCTTCTGTATGATGAGTATATTTATTTTAGAAATAAAAAATATCCTTCTGTTGAACTCACGTGATAGAGTTACATATGATGAGTGACCCCCCCGAGTGATAATCATTAGGCTTGCATGCAAAGTAAATAGAGTAAGCAGTTAATTACCAGTCATCAAGACTTAATTTGATGGCCCAACCATTGGAAATGAAGCCACATGGCTGGCATGCATTGGACGCAAGTATACAACTCAAATTTTGATTGATTGGATGCAACTCATGATTATTTAGGCATTCCATTGGGTTGGGATATGTGATTAATTCGCCTTAAATTTGGTGGTTGGGAATGATGCCATCATGTGAAGGCATGCGTGATTAATTCAGCTTGAATTTTGATTCATTGAAGGGAACTCGTGATTATTTGAACACATGCATAAAAGATCGATTGAATTCTAATTCCACCCACCACAATGAATTACCTATCGCCATCATAGTTTTGTAGGTGAATCATGCCATCAGGACTTGACAATATGGCCCTTGCCCCTAAAGGGGAGCCCTCAAGGGCCATATTGACTTTGATTGATTGAAGGCAACTCATGATAATTTGGGTATGCCAATTGGTCAAATGGCACGTGTTTGACTAGGAAATATTGGGTTGGTAATGCTTAGATGTAGGCATAAAAGAGCCTCATCTCATACAAAATGCTATTTCTCCACTGCTCATCGCCTATTTCTCAATTGCTCCTTGTTTTCCATGCTTGCTTTTATGAACATCTTGCCCGTTTTATCTTCTTCTTTCTACAATGTGGTCGCATTGCATTTCAAACATGATAATGCCATGTGTTGTATTCAAGCTTCATATTCTTGAGTGACTTTCCATTTTACCTCTTTTGCCCATTGAACGTCTTCATCTCTAGCCTCATCTCCCCCTATGCATGGTGGACCTATTCTATTTATGTCTGACATCCTCCAAAGGCTTGCATGGCAGGGCAATATTCCTTTTCAAGTGGAGCTCTCCTGATGGCCTTGTTCATGCTTGACCTTCAAAGGCTTGCATGATAGGGCAATATTTCTTTCGAAGGCACTCATAGTGAGGGAAGAAATCCAAAAACTCATAGATGCAGGATTCATCTACGAGATCGAGCATACAGATGCCCATTGTGATAATTCTGAAGAAGAATGGAAAAATCAAAGTATGCATGGATTTAAAGAAGGTTAACATAGCCACTAAATGTGACCACTACCCCCTGCCATTCACAAAACATGTTCTAGAAAGGGTTGTTTGGAAAGGAAGGGTATAACTTCTTAGATGGATTTTCGGGTTACAACCAAGTCTCAATCGGCCCCCAAGATCAACATAAGACCACCTTCAGAACCAAATGGGGAGTATATGCAGCCAAGGTTATGATATTTGGTCTAACCAATGCCCCAGCTACTTTCCAATGTATGGTGATCATGGTATTCAAGTACCTGAGGGACTTTGTAGAAGTCTTCTTGGACGATATCTGCATGAACTCAAAATGGGATGACCACCTGAAGTATCTCAGGCTCATCCTCGAGAAGTGTTGCTTATACGACATATCCCTCAACCCCCTCAAGTGCCAATTTTGGGTCAAACATGGTGTCATCTTGGGTCACATAGTGTCCCGGAATGAAATCTCTACAGACCACAATAAAATCAAACTAATTTTGGAGTTACAGCCCCTCACCAATGCTAAGGGAGTCCAATGATTTATTGCACATATGAGCTATTACCAAAGATTCATACTATTATATGCCAACATAGCCTACGTGTTATACAAACTGCTAGTATCCTTTGAGTGGACTGATGAATGTCAAACATCCTTTGAAACCTTCAAGCTAGCTCTAGCCACCACCCGAGTATTGACGTCTCCCGACTGTAATTTAATATTCCACATCCACATTGATGCAAGTTGGTCTTGCCATGGCCTTTGCAGTCAAGAAATTCAGGCACTACTTGTTAGCTATAACATGTTTCTCTTCACAGCATGAAAAGTGCTGCAAGCTGGTCTCTGGTGGCTAACGCTCTTCGAAGATGTGGCCAAATTCATCAAACGATGTGACCCCTGCCAACGCATCCAAATCCACACAGGGACGACATGATGCCCCTAACTGAGATCCTAGAGCTGACCAACCCTTGGAGAAGTGGGGCATCGATTTCATTGGTCCCATAAGCCCAGTCGCTAAGGGGACCGGGGCTCGATACATCATCCTAGCTACTGACTACTTCACCAAGTGGGTCGAAGGAAGAGCCACAATAAAGGCTAATGCAAGATCCATCGCCAAGTTCTTATATGAACAAGTCATCACGTGGTTTGGATGCCCGTTAGAGTTAGTCAGTGACCAAGGAACTCACTTCCTCAACAAAACCATAGCAATCCTGACAAGCGAGTTTATGATCATTCATAGGATGTCAACGCCATACTACCCCAGAGCAAATGGCTTGGCTAAAAGATCAAACAAAACTTGTTGTAAGATTATCACATGTACGGTAGAAGCCAGTCGTACCGACTGGGCGCATAAGCTCATAGCAATGTTATCGGCCTACAAGACCTCCTACAAGGTGGCAACTCATTGTAGCCCCTTCAAATTAGCCTTTGGGGTAGAGGCAGAATTGCGAATGGAGTATGTAGTGCCTAGCCTCCGTCTTGCTATAAAGGAAAGACTCACGAAAAATGCACTGGCCGAATGGCTAGTCGACCTCGAAAAGCTAGAGGAGACAAGGTTGCAAGCACCTTATGCTCTCCAGGTAGAAAAGGTTCAACGTAAAAAGTGGTTCGACTGCAACCTCAAGAACAAGGACCTGGCAGAAGGAGACTTGGCACTCCTGTACAATGTTTGCAACATCAAACATAAGCTTAAGTACCAAGGTATGGGTCCTTCCCATGTAGCTGAGATCACCCCCCAAGGGGCGTGCCGAATAGCCACCCTTGATGGAACATAAATGGATGGCTACCTAAACAGAAGCAAATTGAAAAGATACTACGATGTTCACTACCAACCGTCGCCATAAATTCAACTCTGATCGTCGCCAAACTAGTATCCCACCAATCAGGGGGATAAAAATCTATAAAAGTAGGCCTACACAGCCAGGTCATTGCCATAGCAGTTGCAGCCAAACTCTATCAACATTTCCAAAAATCTGACAGTTTCCTACCCACTTCCCCTCCATTCCCACCAAAAAATTGATGTCCTCTTGTTCTTCCTCATCCACGGATTCCCTTGTCATGCAACTCCCACTTCTGTTTGCCATGGAGTCCGAACACGACTTTTTCGAATTCGAGTCACACCTGGACCTCCACCCTCGCCCTATTCCAGAGGCCACTGGCCCATCAGACTCTCAGAGCACCCGTTCAGCCACAATTCGAATGCCAGACAAAATACCCACGGAGGACTTACAAGAGGAAGACACCTCCACCAGACAAGCTACTCAAGAGGAGCCAGCCACAGTAGGCACAACTCCCATGAAAACACGGAAGCACACCCCGGTCCCAACCGTTGGTGAGGACAAGATCATGTGTTCGCAAGCACACTTGCAATTGGGAGAATCATAGCTTCGAGAGCTAAATGCTTGCATGGTCCACTCACGCTTCGCATTCGAGGGTCGGGACTACACCCTCCACTACCACACTGTAGCAGCATATTCCACTCTCCAGGACCCGGTAGTCATGGAAGACCTTAACTTTTCAGGCTTGCAGAGAGTAGCAGATTGCTTCGCATGCCACCTGGACATGAAGGTATTGGCAGAGTTCTTCAAGACATACAACGACAACACCAAAATCGGTGTCTTGAGAGATGCAGGAGGCAACTCCCACCACTACCAAATCAATCAAGACACGGTGTGGGTAATATTGAACCTGCCAGTGGTGGCAGAAAAATATTCTCAGCAAAATAAGAACCTCGGCTCCCTAAAGAAGTTCTGTCCCTACAACCACCACAAGTGCAGAGGCCACATCTAGTTCAACACCATCTACAAGCCCGAGGTAGAGCGCCCAGCAAGAGCCCTACAATGGCTCACTCAAGTAAAGCACTCGGATCATCAGCAAGCCATTGTGCCCAATATCTTGCTGAGGATGGTGAACTTTCAAAAGACGAAGTGGGCTGACTACTATTGCATTCAGATGAGAGAGGACCTCAGCACCCACGGGGACATCATCAGCAACCCCATGTTGTACATGCCGGTCCTCTACTACCTCAAAAGTCAGCATCCACCCATCGGCTATGGACTTGTTGAGAAATCTGCCATCGGTCCCATGCCGATCGAGCACGAAGAGACAGAAACTAGGCCCAAGAGAGCATGGACAATCCCAGCTTCCCCCAAGTGCAAACAGAACAAAGTCAGCCGCCCAACCCATATGAGGAAATCCAGTTCCATGAATTTGTGCAATGAAAGTCAGCACACCCCAGTACAGGGCAACGGGAGGCTATAGCCATATGTGATGGCAGATCAATTGTCACGCACCAACACCATAGAAATGAACCTCTTTGAAGCCATGGCACAATTGCCACAAGTCACCCGCACAATCTTACAAAGGATGCAAAAGCAAGCCTCACAACTCTCCTCCAACCTCGTTCAAGCCCAGCTCTCGGCACATGAAAGCCACTCGACAATGGTCGCAGCTCAAGCAACGAGCCAGGCCGCACTACATCGAGCCGAAGAGTACTGGGCTAAGGTGGAAGAGCTCTAGCTGATGAAAGTCAAAGATGACCTCACCACTAGCAAATCCCTGGTCCAAACGTTTATGGATCAAGTAGAAAAGGCAGAATCAGCCCGACATACGACATTGGAGCAGCAATAATATGCAGAGCAGTGGTACGCCTGCACCTAGGAGACCCAGGACCAACAGACCCGCTCCATATAAAATCTGTTGGCACAAGAGAGGAGCCTCACAGTCTCCCTCCAAGATGAGAGACAACATGCCACTGGCCACTCGGAAGAGTCAGGGTTGGAAGACCGCGAGCTTTAGGAGTTCACGATGTATGGGAGGTGTCTCCATAGTTAGCCATGTATACACTTGCACCACGGACCATCATGCAAATCCTCCAAATGCACTTTGATGCACTTCGTGCACAAAACCTCACCTTCTACCTAGACCTCACTACTCCACTACCGCCCAATGCCCTTCAAACCATCCTCCATCGTAATCCCGACCACTACCGCCCCATCTTAGCAATGTCATAGTTTTCTCTTGATCTTCAGCCCACCTCCCTATCTCTTCTTTGCCCCTCTAATCTCTAAACCCTATCTGCCCATCCACAATAATAGGTTGAAGACCATATATACCTATAATAACTCTTAGCTTTCCACAAATATGATAATTCATTGAGGTCATTACATTCATACAAGTTTGTATTGGTTTTCCTAGTTTATACCCAAGTTGAATTTAATATTGTTAGAATCCTTGCTAACTGAGATCACTATATATTTAGAACATCAGCTACCTGCGCTTCTATAAAAGCAACTTTCAATTGTATTGATGTTATGAGAGAAACTGAGTATTGAGTAAGAACTACTAGAATGCACTTGATCTTGGGATTTATAAACAATTGAGGATATTATCATTCTAATTATCATTTTAAAAAAAATTAATGCCTTTGTTCTCTTGTACTCGTTGAGATTATTTCCACCAATATGCTTAGAGAAATTTATATCAACCATGTGTAGCAAAAATATAACAAGTCTATTTGACAAAGAGAACCTTTTCTTATTACTACTTTACTTGTAGTTATCGATCCTTTCAAATGGGTAATATATTCAATCTTTAGTCATTCTATCAAGTTTCATGCCATAGAGTAAAACTATTCTTCACTATAATTTAAAGACATGTGCTGAAATCTATAGCTAAGTCCTACAACGCAACTAGTTGATATATACATTTTTTACTTATTGATGAAAACCAAGACTTAGATGAGTCACCCACCAACCAATCTCTCTCCCTCTCTCTCTTGTAAAAAGTAGTCACCCACCGACCCACCCACCGACCAATCTCTCTCTCTCTCTCATTAAAATTGAATTTTGAGAGGAGAGTGAAACCACATGAGAACATCATCCATGATCGAATATTCCTACATGGTGCCAAAAATGGCAGCCAAAAATCCTTTAATGCCATGTGCATAAAACCAAAGTTGAAAGGGTATATATTGACTCCTTGTACAAAGGAGTCAATCACCGACCAATCTCTCTCTTTGTCTCTCTCTCTCTCTTGTGCGTGTAGTGTAAAAACATGTCAACATCTGAAGGACAAGAAAAAGGCAATGCCAATACGCAAATTGGAATATTGGTCTTTTTCCACACGTCTTTCTAGCCCTCTATTCCCCTTAGTACTTCCTTCTCTCTCTCTCTCTCTCTCTCTCTCCCTCTCTCTCTCTCTATTGATTTTCCTTGGCAATCGTTACATGCATTGTAACTTATATTGACCGCATAGTAACTTGTTAATGAATATGAAATTTAATGCCATTATAGAAGGTTGGCCCTTCAAAAATGGCTTCCAAAAATCCTTTAATGCCACGTGAATAGAATCAACGTTGAGAGGGCGTATATGCTTACTCCTTATATATACTGGCTCCTTGTAAAAAGTAGTCACCCATCGTCCGATGTCTCTCTCTCCCTCTCTCTCTTGTAAAAAGTAGTCACCCACCGACTAATCTCTCTCTCTCTCTCTCTCTCTCTCTCTCTCTCTCATTAAAATTGAATTTTGAGAGGAGAGTGAAACCACATGATAACATCCTCCATGATCGGATATTCCTACATGGTGCCAAAAATGGCTTCCAAAAATCCTTTAACGCCATGTGCATAAAACCAAAGCTGAAAGGGTATATATTGACTCCTTGTACAAGGAGCCAACCACCGACCAATCTTTTTGTCTCTCTCTCTCTTTCTCTGCCTCTCTCTCTCTTGCGGATGTGGTGTAAGAAAATGTCAACATCTGAAGGACAGAAAAAGGCAATGGCAATGTGCACATCTCTTTCAGCTAGCCCTCTATTCCCCTTATTACTTTCTTCTCTCTCTCTCTCTCTCTCTCTCTCTCGGTTTTCCTTGGCAGTCGTTACATGCATTGCATCTTTTATTCACCGCATAGTAACTTGTTAATGAATATGAAATTTAATGCCATTATAGAAGGTCGGCCCTTAAAAAATGGCTTCTGGCTTCCGAAATTCCTTTACTTCAACACGTATGATCGACAGAGTGGCCTATATAAGTGTATGGCTGGGTGCTTCCACCTGCACTACTTACTCTGAGGCCTTCCAAGTCCTTTGCAAGCCACATTAGTCAGGCAAGAGAGCATGGATAAGCCAACCTTTTCGACTTTGCCTCAACTTGACTGCTCCGAGAAGATGCATCCCCCTACCCATCGCCAGAATGCCCCCCCTAAAATCGCCCCTCCTACTCAACTAGTAGACGCACGGAGTTTCTACCTTCCCCCGCTCCCTTGCTCGACACTACCTAAATTGCATCGCCATTATGATGCTGTCCGAAAGGCCTACGACCCTTGGTTGATAGCTTGTTTGCAGCCACCAAATGAAGCATTCAAGCAGTTGCTCATTCAATCGAACGCCCCATTGTTTGTTTGTTTGGCAATGCCGGATGCGGTGCATCACAAGGTATTGCCCTTGTGTAAGATGATCGCCTTGCTGGGCATCCTGGATGACTTGAGTGAAGATTTGTTGCCTTTGGCCAACGATTTGACGTCAGGAAAGGAGTACTACGACTATATCCTGTCTCTGCTAGAAGGCCGGCCTTGCTCCTCCAACAATTACTTGAAGATCAGCGATCTACAGCAATTGTCCAAACAGCTGCTCTATGTATGGACAGAAATCCGCTCCTCCATGTCCTCACAGCTGCAAAAGCGTTTCATTAACAGTGTGAAAGATGTCTTCTACGCCTTACTCCTGGAGTCTCGATTGTGCCGAGAGAAAGGGATCGTCGATCTTGCAACTTACCAGTCTTTCCGGAAATTCAGTGGCGAGGGCTACGTATTCATGATCATGGCGGAATATGGTAACGATCTGGATCTAGAGGATGAGATTCTTGCGGATCCTGCTATTGTCAGGCTTCAAGAGCTTGTAGCTTATCAAATAGCCTATGTGAACGACCTTCTATCCTTTCGGAGAGAATTTTGCGAAGGCCAATATGAAGATCTCCCATCCGTACTCTGCGTCCTCCACAATTACAGCCTGCAGGAGTCCATATACCAAGTCAGTAACATGATACACACCTTGGACGACGAGTTTGTAAGTTTGCAAAACAAGGTTCTGAATTCCGATCAGCTAGTTAACAGACCGGGGCTGAGGTCCTATGTGGATGTCTTAGGCTACGTGATGTCTGGGTTCTTGGAATGGGCTTATCAAACTGCGCGATACCATGGAGTCAACAATCGTCTCACGCTCCGACATGGATTGGTGAGCTTACTTCACCGAGATCGGACGTTGATCACCCAAACCGGCACGTCGACCTTAGTACAGCACTAAGAAATAAGACAGCTTTGTTTATGGGTATAGTATGCTACTAAGTGTTCAAGCGGGGTGGGATGGGCTATGAGAGGCGAAAATTTGATCTTGTAAGTCTGTCTATATGTCACAAAATCTCACTATGTATGTGCTATGAAGTAAAATTTCCCTTGCTCAAGAAAAGGTGTTGCTAATCAATTCTTTAAAATCTATTTAGCAGAAGAATCCATAGGTGTATAAGGACATGATTATACCATTCTACAAAACAAAGAAAAGGTGTTGCTAATCAATTCTTTAAAATCTATTTAGCACCATAACTTAAAAAATGAAAATCTCTCTCTCTCACACACACACACACACACGCACACACACACACATACACACCCCAAAAAAGCATAATATGCATGTCGAGCACCATTTCTTGTCACTCATTCAATTCTTGGTCACATATTGCTCCTCATTTGCAAAAGATAAATTGTATGCACAAATGATGGAAAGATGGGGAACCTTATCGAGAATGTTCCAATGAGTTATGTAATTACCTACACATATTTCTATACCTCAACTACTATTGTTCTCACCTGAAAAGATGGTATCGATGTGCTTTCTTTGGTGCAGCAGATTCCTAATGATGAAGGGATAACTTCTTTTAAGCTGCCTCCATCCATAAATGCCTTGGATTTGTACAATATTATCAAAGCTAGATAGACTTTATTAATGGGATGCATTTATAAGCATGCGGAGTGTGCTATATTCTCTTTGCACGGGCTTATTAATGGGATGCATTTACAGCATGTGCACTCGGGGGGTTCACCTCTCAAAAAATTAATGTACAATGTGCATTCAAAACAAGGGATATTTTTATCAAATATATAAAATATGTATATATATATATATATATATATATATATATATATGTATGTATGTATGTATATGTATATATATGTATGTATATGTATATATATATATATATATATGTATGTATGTATGTACATGTATATATACGTATGTATATGTATGTGTGTGTATATATATATATATAGATATATATACGTATATATATATATGTATATATATATGGATGTGTATGTATGAATATATATGTATATATATGTATATATGTATATATGTATATGTGTGTGTGTATATATATATGTGTGTGTGTGTGTGTGTACGTATATGTATATGTATATATATAATATTCATAGGAGCAAAATAAAAGATGGAGACTCACACACGGTTCCATACACAAACCATCCCTAACCATCACCCAAGGCGTAATACACAAAACAACCTTAAGTCCCCCTTGGGTCTCCTAAGGCCTATAGTGAATGTATATCTTTTACCGTCACAATGACCCTATTCATGTGGATGAAAATTACTATAAGATCATCCACGAGGTGTACCACGTAGGCCTCAATTGCATGCTACAAGGGAAGAAAGGCATCTGCTAAATATGCCAAGAGGCCTCCACAACCCCTCGCCTCAACCACCTAGATGTTGTGCTTTGGTTAAGATCCTGCATGATCTCATGTACCACTCTGGCAAACCTCATCTTTGGGATAAGTAGATCGATTGACTTCTAAAGCCTCTAAATTTACCAAAGTGCCACAATACCCAGTTTGAACCTATATTTCTTCACTACAGGAGGACCTCTTTGGCCTGGACATAGAGGTGGCTGATGTGCTCTCCTTGGCATGGGTGTGGGAAGAGGTGGCTGCTATTTGATTCCCTAGGGGTGTCCTTGAGCTTGAATCTCTTTTTGTGCTTGCGCCTCATGAAAAATTTGCTCATTTAATTGATTTTGATTCATCCTCTGCTCCCTTCATTGCTAGAACTCATCTTTGCCTTCTTCTTTGGTCTTTGAATCATCTCTTCTTCTTGAATTTTCTTCCTTCACACTAGAATCTTCTACCAGTGTCTCTTGTTAAAGGTGGGGGATTATTGAGTGTGTCCTCATCATTTGATGGCAGCTTCTCACCCAGATTCCTCGCCTTCTACTTGGTCTTAGCCATGGGGGATGGAGAGAGAGAGAGAGAGAGAGAGAGAGAGAGAGAGAGAGAGAGAGAGAGAGAGAGAGAGAGGGAGAGAGGGAGGGAGAGAGAGAGAGAGAGAGAGAGAGAGAGAGAGAGAGAGAGAGAGAGAGAGAGAGAGCGACCTACCAGACCACCACCTACCATCCCCTCGGAATAATAATAATGTTTAATCGGGTGCTACAAGCTCTCCAAGACTCACTTGAGTCCTTGGTGAGCAATTTTGAAACAATTCACATGGCATACCTCTCCCCCCATCAATGAGGGGAGGGGGCCACTTTTTGAAATTTGAATTTCAAATTTTGAATCTCCCTCCCTCCCTCTCTTTCTCTCTCCCTCCCTCCCTCCCTCCCTCACTCCCTCCCTCCCTTCCTCCTCCTTCCTCTCCCTCTCCCTCCCTCCCCCTCCCTCCTCCTCTCCCCTCCTCCATCTTGCTCCTCCTCCTCTCTCCTCCCTCCTCCCTCTCCCCTCCTCCTCCTCCTTCTAGCTCCTCCTCCCTCCTTCCTCTCCCCTCCCCAAAGAAATAACCTAGGATGAAGAACAAAATGCAATCACCCTTTTTCATACCACCGCCCCCCCTGCTGAAATTCCATTACCACCTCCACTAGATCCCTCCCAACCCACCCAACAAGCTACCCAACCTCCTCTCCCTCGGACAACACTACCCAAGTACTTCTCCACAATGCCTCCAACACCACCACTACACAGCATAGACCTTCCCTGTCCATCACCTCCAATGCTCTAGTCGACCTCCCTGATTGGGGCATTCAAGGTGTTGCTCAAAGCAACACATTTTGTACAAAGCACTGACATCACAACTCCTACAGGCCCCCCAAAGAAGAACCAATGCCGCTCACAGATGATGAAGCTCTGCCATCCCTGCCAAGGTCTCCTCTTGAAGATCTTCATTGGCCTCTAGACTTACAGTCCTTCGAAGAGTTATCGGATAGTGCGTCATGCACCACTGGAAGGGCCAGCTCAAGGTCTCCAACCTCCATCTCTATGAAATTCTGGAGGTGCTTCCTTTCACACAATTCATCACACAGTCATTCAACGACTGGCAACAAGCGCATCCCAAGTGCACAAGAGGATAATACACCACAACACGTGAGTCACCCACTGAGACCACACCACAGACCTTAAATTTGTAAACTTTAATATTTTAGAGAATGGCATTGTTGTTCTACCACTTTGGTAAATCTGTAACGAGTCTGTAACAAATATCGTAAGGAATAACTAAGTACAACTATCTAAGGTTAGATAAAGAGTACGATTTGAGAAGAAAACCAAAGTAATCTCTATTAGTTAAGGAATCATCATTTTTTTCTAATAAAAGATAGTGAATAGGTTAAAGACCATATATACCTACAATAACTCTTAGCTTTCCACAAATATGATAATTCATTGAGGTCATTACATTCATACGGGCATATGGAAAAGGGAGAATCCCTACGGGCTCTAGACCTTGACTTTTCTTATTTTAAAAGAGTTATGTGGATCTTGTGATGGGACTCATGTTAAGAGTAACCAAGAAGGACATGGATGGTGACATACGAGCTTATGTGCTTGCTGGGGAAAGGAATCTACAGGTAGTAATTATGGGTGAAGGAGGGTGACATAGTATCCATATAAGGAGCGCTCCTCTCCCTTGTTCAACAAGTATCCCACCGTTAGGCCACATATTGTTGTATCTCTTGTCTTCTCAAGCCTCTTCCTTGAGCCTTCTCTCTCACTCTTGCATATGTTCCCTTGTATAGAATTTGGAGTCTACTTTTCTCCATAGTGGATGAGTAGTCTTGGAGCTTTTTTCCTTTCTTTTTCTCTTCCTTTTGAAAACTCTACTTCTCTTATGATATGAGCTCCGTGAGTTGCAATTTCATTTCTTCTAAAAATATGGCATTTCTCTTGAGTCTTCCTTTCTTCTCTCTCCATGCTTCATTTCTTGCCTACGAGCCATCTTTCTTTGGATTCTCATTGCGACCACGTGGGTCAACCTTTTCTAAAGATATTGTGTATATATATCTTTTTCTTCTCTTCAAATTTCATGGGCCTTGGATCATTGATGAAGGTGGGGCCTTGAGGGAGAATTCTACTCAGGCAAAATTAGTATGAATAGAGGGCAATTTATATGACTATTCAACCCCATTGTGGCCCATAACATTTTTCTCAATTCTTTGTTATTTATGAAATTTATATCATTTCCAAGATCTCTTTTAGGTGCATCATTCTATGCATTTAGTTTTAGCACTTGATATATACATGCATGTTGAGCCATAAGATCTTCTTTCAACAATGCATTGCCCTTCTCTTTAAATTTTTTTCTCAATTCTTAGTTATTTATGAAATTTCTATAATTTCCAAGATCTCTTTTAGGTGCATCATTCTATGCATTTAGTTTTAGCACTTAATATATGCATGCATGTTGAGCCATAAGATCTTCTTTCAATAATTCATTGCCCTTCTCTTTGGTGCAGATCAACTTGGTAAGATCATGGACTTCCTTGATCCTTTTCTTTTCCCTCTTCTAGACTATAATGTAACTTAGGATGTTAGCATATTTATCCTTTTATCACAGAAGTAAGGAAGGAAGATGTGCAGTTGTTTTCTTTGCATAAAATGTATGTTTTATCCCTCTTTTCAAGTGATAAAGGATCTTTGTCAAAGAAACAAAAAGCAAAGAGGTGCGTGAAGTTTCACTACCCCCAACTTCATGTCATAATATCAATTGAAGCTTTTTAATGTTTTGTGGCACAAAGTGATGTTGAGGAAAAAATTCAAGCCAAGAGAGAAAGAGAAATATTTGAAAAAAGTAAGAGAAAGAGGGGTTTATGGACATCAAAGTTAGAGAGAAGTTCACAAACAAGATGAGTATCTCAAGATAGTTGACCCCTTGAAGAGGAAACAAGTGTTTTGAGATGGAATCAAGCTAAATTTGGAAAAATTATACAATTTGCGCATGCAGATCTAGACAATGACTTGAAATGCAAGATCTTAGGGTATTGTATGAGTAGCAAAGAGATAAGGTATTACCATAGAGTGTCTTCAACAAGTGCAAGACACAATTTCATAACTTTATAATAGAGTTTCATGCTAGTACATGACCTTTAATTTACAATGGCTTGAGGTAACACTTGGACAACTAGGAGACAAGGAATTATGTGTTTGGGTTGGCAAAGAAGTTTTTTATGACACGCTGATGGAGAGGACCAACAACTTGAAGAGATAGCTCATTATTGAGATGAAGGTGACAATATACAATCTTTTAGGCATGTCTTTGCTCTCTAGTGCAAAATAAGTAGTTGATATTACATAACTAATTTATATCGACTCCACTTTTACAAAAAGTTTTGACTTGCCAATGACACCAAAGATTGCACGTAGCGCCTATCCCTTGTAGGTTTGCTATCATCAATAACTTCTCAAGAATTATTAAGTGAAGCAAAGCCTATTCTGGGTGGTAAAATGCTTGGAGAGATTTGCTTGGCTTCAAAGAGGCTTCTATGGGGGTAGTTGCTATCTTTACTTGTCAAGTTGTTTTTCTCTTGTTTTTGTATTTCTTACATTTACTTAACTTTTGGTTGTAGGCTTTTGTTTCATTTGTTTGCTATAAGAATGATGCCAGTCAAGTGTGACATGTGGAATCAAGTCACCACTTTGAAGGATCTTGCCATCTACTTTGGCATGGAAAATTTGGATCAAAGGGGGACCTATTGGATTGGGAGATGAAGTACTATCCTTGGTGGTTAGATTTCATGCCAGAGCTTTTTCCTTCACATGAGCTTGTGCAATGTAGATTAGATGAGGAGGGTGCATTGACCATGATCGAGAAAGATGAAGAGGAGGCAAAAACAATCACCATTCTTGGTCCCCATGAGAAGCCAAAAGATCCCAAATCATCACAATATCTACCTTCAGATGATGTCTTTGGGGAAGGTAATTGGAAATTGCAAACCAAAGACTATCCAGTCATGCAAGTTGTAGGTGCAAGGCACCCACTCACCCAATGCATTTTTGGTGTTCTCAAGAGGTCATAGTATTGCATGGTCTTGTAGCCCTACTCCTCACCATCCTTGAAGATAGGTTTGCCAATGGGCCAAGGCCACAGTTCCACTCATGCCACAATACTTCTCTCGGAGAAGCTGTATGAGCGTCATCTTGGGACACCATTGGGATTCTTCCATCCACTCGTGAGGGTTCATCGGCGGCTTGCAGCCCGACATTTTCTACTTGTAACATGCTTGGTAGATGTTCATTTTGCTTTTGGCGAAGTTGGGCGATGAGATCACGTTCGAAGAGCACTGGAGCCTCGACGTTCATCTTTTGAATCTGACATGTAGACACTTTGCTTGGCTCCTTCCATTCCACCTGTGTCATCATAACTTGCGTCAAATAGTTCAGATGCAAAACTTTACGATCGCACCCCAACTGATAGGATGTACACTTTATGCATCACCTAATGTACACTCATGTCTAAGCGGAGGCAAATTCCTAGGTACTCAGAACACAATCATCAGTAACTTCATGACAATATTCGTTCATATCGGTTTGCAAAGCATGTCGACCTTCGAACGCAAGACAGTGTGATGGATACAATTCATCAAGATTGTCGACTACAGAAGCCCGTAATGGAACATCTACATTCATCCATCAATTCTAGTCCACCACTTCATCATCAATACGAACATGGAGTTGACAGGGTATTCATTCAACATGATCGCCAGTGTTTTGGGGTTCATCCAGAACCCTGAAAATAATTCAGGTATGCATAAACAATACGCTTTCCTCTCATTGCGTTACGATAGTCATACACTTTGTTCACTCACGTTGCAATGAATAAACAATGTATCATTAGATTCGTCAACAATATCTTACGAATAACAGGAATCAGAGATTATACATTGTAGAGACAATACAGATAGAACATGAAACAATAATGAATCAGAACAGTTGGGGATCATGTATATGCAAAACAGAGAACTTTCATTTCATTATCAGATCACAAATACAATCTCATCATCTCATTACAACAACATTTGAATTGAATCCCATTTCATCTCTTGCATGCATGAAAGAGAACTGAAGGGGTACACCCAATAGATGGTGTCCCTTCCTATCTAGATCCTATACGGATAAATATGGATTAGTACATTTATTGATTGCCATAGATTATTTACCACTTTCTTTTTATGAACAATGTACGTGCAATCGCTACTTTCTCTGGGTTGATATTTGCAATAGGTAGACACAATTGGTCTCTCCATGACTTGAGAATTAGCTTATGGCAAGCTTTGCATATAAAGTTTACATGCACAAACACCCCAAAGTTAAACCCATGCATAGAGTGGCCACACTGGGACCATCGGCGGATATAGCAATCATCTATGATGTACCCATGGCAGATTGTGCACATACAACCCTACATCAGAAAAGAAGTTCTTCTAATTTAACTATTACAATGGCAGTCAATATCATAGTCTCACCTAGTACATGAGCAAGCTCTTTCTTGATTCCCTTCTACCTCATCATGAGAGCGCAAATGTTCTCATTCACTGCTCCACTTGCTTCTCACTAACAACAATAGCTCTAATTCTTACCTACACAGTTGAATCTCTTTAAATTCTTTAGCAACTTTATCGTAAACCTCTTGCAAGACTGCTAGAGTAGTTTGGGTTTCAGAAAGGATGGAGGACTTCCTCAAATTTTCAAGAGCCACAGCATGTTGCTCCTGTAACTAAACTATAGGGCATTGTTCTTATCTTCCCAATATTGCACCTTCTCTTTCCAATATTGCACATTCTCATTCTTGTTGTGTGCATTTTTCCTACTCTCTTCCCGATCTACATCCTTCATGAATTTAAAGCACTTTTGTAGCTCCTACATCACTACTCTGATTTGTGCAATGTCCCTTCTCAATTGATCTATAAGATCATCTTTCTGCAGTCTCAGATGTTAGTTTGGATCTGCCATCCTATACATTCTTCAAGTTGTTTAGCATAGTCTTGGAGATCTCCCTTGAGAAAAAGGCTAGACATTTGTTCAGTTACTCTACTGCTTCTTGAACTTGCTGAAACTTCACGATTCCTCTCATATCAAGAAAGAAATGCCTTATGTCCTTTGAAATAACTTGAACATTTTATGGCAAGTGCAAATCCTTAACTTCATTGTCTCTACTAGTCTAAGCTTTGAGGAATAAATCTGAAAGGTCCTTTTTCCTCCATGCCTTCTCCAAGTAATGAGGTTGTGGATTGCCCAAGCCGAGCATCTTTTCAATCAAGATATCGTGGACAATATTTTTTTTATCATTATAGACAATATAGTTGATAGAGAACCCATATCAGGCTTCTAAAGTTGGATGGGACCATGTTTCATGGTTTCAAGATGGTACGAGCTATATTGAAGCTAGATGGAACTATGTCTCATGATTTCAAGATGGGAAGAGCTAGATGGTGAGTGTTAGACTCAGTATATCCACTAGAGGGATCCATTGGTGAGCTAGAGGATCTATTAGGGAGGGTTTGCATGGTGAGCCAAGGGGATCCATTTGGGATAGAATGGATTGCGAGCCAGAGGGATCCATTAGGGAGGGGCTAGATGGCAAAACCCAGTGTTTCCAAAGGGACCTATTGTGAGAGGTAATAGAAGTTACACGAAGAGATAAACATTGCAAGAAGTTGGAGATGGCTAAGTGCAAAGGATTGTGCAAGGGCATAAGTTCAAGAACTGCAAGGGAGTAAAATGGTGCAAGCGTGGCATCAATTTAAGAAGAATATAATGATTCAAACTACAACCATGATGACAACCACCGGGCTTACATACAGAGTACGTATATGTATATATATGTATGTATATGTATATATATGTATATGTATGTATGTATGTATATGTATATATACGTATGTATATGTATGTATATGTATGTGTGTGTGTGTGTATATATATATATATATATATATACGTATATATATATATATGTATATATATGTATATATATGTATATGTATGTATGCATATATATGTATATATATGTATATATGTATATATGTATATGTGTGTGTGTATATATATATGTGTGTGTGTGTGTGTGTATCTATATGTATATGTATATATATAATATTCATAGGAGCAAAATAAAAGATGGAGACTCACACACGGTTCCATACACAAACCATCCCTAACCATCACCCAAGGCGTAATACACAAAACAACCTTAAGCCCCCCTTGGGTCTCCTAAGGCCTATACTGAATGTATATCTTTTACAATCAAAATGACCCTACTCGTGTGGATGACAATTAGTATAAGATCATCCAGGAGGTGTACCAAGTAGGCCTCAATTGCATGCTACAAGGGAAGAAAGGCATCTGCTAAATATGCCAAGAGGCCTCCACAACCCCTCGCCTCAACCACCTAGATGTTGTGCTTTGGTTAAGATCCTGCATGATCTCATGTACCACTCTGGCAAACCTCATCTTTGGGATAAGTAGATCGATTGACTTCTAAAGCCTCTAAATTTACCAAAGTGCCACAATACCCAGTTTGAACCTATATTTCTTCACTACAGGAGGACCTCTTTGGCCTGGACATAGAGGTGGCTGATGTGCTCTCCTTGGCATGGGTGTGGGAAGAGGTGGCTGCTATTTGATTCCCTAGGGGTGTCCTTGAGCTTGAATCTCTTTTTGTGCTTGTGCCTCATGAAAAATTTGCTCATTTAATTGATTTTGTTTCATCCTCTGCTCCCTTCATTGCTAGAACTCCTCTTTGGCTTCTTCTTTGGTCTTTGAATCATCTCTTCTTCTTGAATTTTCTTCCTTCACACTAGAATCTTCTACTAGTGTCTCTTGTTAAAGGTGGGGGATTATTGAGTGTGTCTTCATCATTTGATGGCAGCTTCTCACCCAGATTCCTCGCCTTCTACTTGGTCTTAGCCATGGGGGATGGAGAGATAGAGAGAGAGAAGAGAGAGAGAGAGAGAGAGAGAGAGAGAGAGAGAGAGGGAGAGAGGGGGAGAGAGAGAGAGAGAGAGAGAGAGAGAGAGAGAGAGAGAGAGAGAGAGAGAGAGAGAGAGAGAGCAACCTACCAGACCACCACCTACCATCCCCTCGGATTAATAATAATGTTTAATAAGGTGCTACAAGCTCTCCAAGACTCACTTGAGTCCTTGGTGAGCAATTTTGAAACAATTCACATAGCATACCTCTCCCCCCATCAATGATGGGAGGGGGCCACTTTTTGAAATTTGAATTTCAAATTTTGAATCTCCCTCCCTCCCTCTCTTTCTCTCTCCCTCCCTCCCTCCCTCCCGCACTCCCTCCCTCCCTTCCTCCTCCTTCCTCTCCCTCTCCCTCCCTCCCCCTCCCTCCTCCTCTCCCCTCCTCCTCCCTCCTCCCTCCTCCCTCTCCCCTCCTCCTCCTCCTTCTAGCTCGTCCTCCCTCCTTCCTCTCCATCCCCGCCAAGGTCTCCTCTTGAAGAGCTTCATTGGCGTCTAGACTTACACTCCTTTGAAGAGTTATCGGATAGTGCACTCATGCACCACTGGAAGTGCCAGCTCAAGGTCTCCAACCTCCATCTCTATGAAATTCTGGAGGTGCTTCCTTTCACACAATTCATCACACAGTCATTCAACGACTGGCAACAAGCACATCCCAAGTGCACAAGAGGATAATACACCACAACACGTGAGTCACCCACTGAGACCACACCACAGACCTTAAATTTCTCAACTTTAATATTTTAGAGAATGGCATTGTTGTTCTACCACTTTGGTAAATCTGTAACAAATATCATAAGGAATAACTAAGTACAACTATCTAAGGTTAGATCAAGAGTACGATTTGAGAAGGAAACCAAAAGCTACTATCTCTATTAGTTAAGAAATCATCATTTTTTTCTAATAAAAGATAGTGAATAGGTTGAAGACCATATATACCTACAATAACTCTTAGCTTTCCACAAATATGATAATTCATTGAGGTCATTACATTCATACAAGTTTGTATTGGTTTTCCTAGTTTATACCGAAGTTGAATTTAATATTGTTAGAATCCTTGCTAACTGAGATCACATTTATATATTTAGAACATCAGCTACCTGCGCTTCTATAAGACCAACTTTTAATTGTATTGATGTTCTGAGAGAAATTGAGTATTGAGTAAGAACTACCAGATATTGCACTTGGTCTTGGGATTTATAAACAATTGAAGATATTATCATTCTAATTAGCATTTAAAAAAAAATTAATGACTTTGATCTCTTGTACTCGTTGAGATTATTTCCACCAATATGCTTAGAGAAATTTATATCAACCATCTGTAGCAAAAATATAACAAGTCTATTTGACAAAGAGAACCTTTTCTTATTACTACTTTACTTGTAGTTACCAATCCTTTCAAAGGGGTAATATATAAGGTCTTTAGTCATTCTATCAAGTTTCATGCCATAGAATAAAGTCTATTCTTCACTACAATTTAAAGACATGTGCTGAAATCTACAGCTAAGTCCTACAACACAACTAGTTGATATATACATTTTTTACTTATTGATGAAAACCAAGACTTAGACGAGTCACTAAGTCATCCTATACTAAAAGCATTCTAAACATATTATGTTTCTATACAATCCAAGTATTTTTCTATTGTACAGCTCAGTTTAGGAATTGCAAATGCGAGTTGTCTATTAATAAGAAATTGATTCCATCTAAAGTAATCTACTTCAAATCATTTCCAAAACATATACTCTACATCTAGTGTACTATAAAAATATTTGTAGCACTCATCTCATGCTTTGTCCAAAAAGTGTATAAATTCTATTCAAGAAAGATTTTTTTTCAACCATGTTTGCATTCATCCCATGTATACACTATTGGTACACTATCTTTGTGTTTTCCCATCTAAGTACTAATACAAAATCCCTTTTGTATTTTTGCATTGTTTTCGTACAGTAGAGTATAAGAAGAAAACTTCAAAAACCTATATTACTATTGTATATTGACAAGCCATACCAATGTATCATAGGAACAAATTGACCAATCATAACTTTGTAAGCATATCTCTATTATGTATTTTCCATGCTCGACTATTCCACATATCCCTTCTCAATAAAAGCAATGATCAATTAGTCAAGGCAGTATGGTTCAAATGCCCTCATTTGTACTCCTATCCTATACATGGTGGGACACGTACATACTTAATATGTGTGCATATTTTAGTAATCCTTCTACTTGTACTTGTTATTGCTGAGAAGGAAAACCATAGTGTATCCTTATATCTATATCAAAATACCTATACGAGGACTATACCATTTGATATAAACCAAAGACATAGGTGCTTCTACTTTGATATACTATATCTATTTCTATAATACATCAAAGCTTCATTCACAAAACTAACAAACTATAACTCATTAATGTATGTCCCAACTCAACTGCACTATATGAATAGAGACTTTGGGTTTATAAACTCAAGCTTTATGACTACCGAATATTTGGATCAATACCCTTTTAGCATTCATAGCATGGACACGTGTATTTAATAAAACTAGCCATGTGAAGTATTCATAATAAGCAATCGAAGACTCACCCTGTAATCAATTTACTTTTTCTTTAAAACAAAAACGAGCAAGCAATAAATTATTGATCATAGACATTTAGTGGTCTATCAGCATGCATATTTCTATCATGCAAGTTCTACTACGACTTTTTATTTTGAAAAAGCACTTGCAATTTCCTCTATTTCCAATTTGTGACATACCACAGGATTTTTATGTAAAATTACACTTCATAATTTTCCTAGAAAAAATAAGAAACTAGAAATAGACCACACTTGATTAGATGCCATAGATTCGGATACAAGTGAGAGTAAGTGCAACTTGATGGCTTTGCACGACGACTACATGAATACATTTCCACAAATTATTGATAGTAGCAAGTTCGATTTTGCGATGAAGGTAACTAGGGAAACATGTGTCTATGCCTCAATCAAGAGCTTTGTGAGGTAGGAGGCTTCAGAGTTAGGTTGTATTGCATCGAGAAAGGGGGAGGGAGAGTGTCTCTATTATGATAAGCAAGAGGGGGGAAATGGGGCTTGGATAAGGATTACTTCTATATGCTTACCATTTAATAGTGTTTTCCACATGTGTACACCATACAAGCACCGTGTTACCCAATATAGTATCCACCTAGTGGTTTCATGTGCCATTCTAATTTTTTAGGATTTAGCATTTAGGGTTTAGGGTTTATGACTATTATTTTAGGGTTTAGGATTTAGGGTTTAGGGTTTAGGGTTTAGGGTATAGTATATAAGGTCATGAGCTTAGAGTCTAGAATCTAGGGTTTAGGATATGGAAATTAGGTTTTAAAATTTAAGCGATAGGGGTTAGGGTTTAAGGTTTAGGGTTTAGCGTCTAGGGATTAGAACTGTTATATAAGTTTAAGAGCTTAGATTGTATAACCTAAGATTTAGGGAACTTTAGGATTCAAGATTTAGGGTGTAAGATTTAAGGTATATAGACTATATAAAATATGCATTCTAAAGTATTTAGTTTAGATATATATAGACTATATATTATATGCTTTCCAAAGTGTTTTGTTTATATCCAATACTAGGTACGATCCTTTGCAAAGGCTCTACTTTAAATATAAGTCTACCTAGTCAAAGTATCCTACTGATTAGGGACAAGCACATAGGCTAAAAGCACACTGATTCATATTTTCTTACATTCATACTGCATGGTGTATCAGAAGAAATGAAGAAATATGTGATAAGAAATAATTGGAAGAAAGGTGTATTCCATATCATGGATTCATATCATGGATATCTGGTGGTTGCTAAAGTAGAAAAATGATATGGATTCAATGATACTGTAGTTTTGTGCAAAGCCTTAAACAAAGTTTAAGGCTTTTGCAAAGTATTACATACTGTAGTAAAGATAAGCGTCATCTTGGGACACCATTGGGATTCTTCCATCCACTCGTGAGGGTTCATCGGCTTGCAGCCCGACATTTTCTACTTGTAACATGGTTGGTAGATGTTCATTTTGCTTTTGGCGAAGTTGGGCGATGAGATCACGTTCAGAGAGCACTCGAGCCTAGTTCATCTTTTGAGTCTGACATGTAGACACTTTTCTTGGCTCCTTCCATTCCACCTATGTCATCATAACTCGCATCAAATAGTTTAGATGCAAAACTTCACGATCGCACCCCAACTGATACGATGTACACTTTATGCATCACCTAATTTACACTCATGTCTGAGCGGATGCAAACTCCTTGGTACTCAGAACATACTCATCAATAACTTCATGACAATATTCGTTCATATCGGTTTGCAAAGCATGTCGACCTTCGCACGCAAGACGGCGTGACGGATACGATTCGTCAAGATTATCGACTGCAGAAGCCCATAAATGGAACATCTACATTCATCCATCAATTCTAGTCCACCACTTCATCGTCAATACAAACATGGAGTTAACAGGGTATTCATTCAACATGATCGCCAGTGTTTTGGGGTTCATCCAGAACCCTAAAAATAATTCGGGTATGCATAAACAATATGCTTTCCTCTCATTGCGTTACGATAGTCATACACTTTGTTCACTCACGTTGCAATGAATAATTAATGTATCATTAGATTCGTAAACAATATCTTACGAATAACAGGAATTAGAGATTATACATTGTAGAGACAATACAGATAGAACATGAAACAATAATGAATCAGAACAGTTGGGGATCATGTATATGCAAAACAGAGAACTTTCATTTCATTATCAGATCACAAATACAATCTCATCATCTCATTACAACAACATCTGAATTGAATCCCATTTCATCTCTTGCATGCATGAAAGAGAACTGAAGGGGTACACCCAATAGATGGTGTCCCTTCCTATCTAGATACTATACGGATAAATATGGATTAGTACATTTATTGATTGCCATAGATTATTTACCACTTTCTTTTTATGAACAATGTATGTGCAATCGCTACTTTCTCTGAATTGATATTTGCAATAGCT
Organism: Dipteris shenzhenensis; assembly: GCF_047967505.1. Classification (NCBI taxonomy): domain Eukaryota; kingdom Viridiplantae; phylum Streptophyta; class Polypodiopsida; order Gleicheniales; family Dipteridaceae; genus Dipteris; species Dipteris shenzhenensis. Next base: position 14,902,376 of record NC_141603.1, on the reverse strand, counting down.
AGACACAATTGGTCTCTCCATGACTTTAGAATTAGCTTATGGCAAACTTTGCATATAAAGTTTACATGCACAAACACCCCAAAGTTAAACACATGCATAGAGTGGCCACACTGGGACCATCGGATATCGCACTCATCTATGATGTACCCATGGCAGATTGTGCACATACAACCCTACATCAGAGGAGAAGTTCTTCTAATTTAACTATTACAATGGTAGTCAATATCATAGTCTCACCTAGTACATGAGCAAGCTCTTTCTTGATTCCCTTCTACCTCATCATGAGAGCGCAGATGTTCTCATTCACTGCTCCACTTACTTCTCACTAACAACAACAGCTCTAATTCTTTTACCTACATAGTTGAATCTCTTTAAATTCTTTAGCAACTTTATCGTAAACCTCTTGCAAGACCACTAGAGTAGTTTGGGTTTCAGAAAGGATGGAGGACTTCCTCAAATTTTCAAGAGCCACAGCATGTTGCTCCTGTAACTAAACTATAGGGCATTGTTCTTATCTTCCCAATATTGCACCTTCTCTTTCCAATATTGCACATTCTCATTCTTGTTGTGTGCATTTTTCCTACTCTCTTCCCGATCTACATCCTTCATGAATTTAAATCACTTTTGTAGCTCCTACATCACTACTCTGATTTGTGCAATGTCCCTTCTCAATTGATCTATAAGATCATCTTTCTGCAGTCTCAGATGTTAGTTTGGATCTGCCATCCTGTACATTCTTCAAGTTGTTTAGCATAGTCTTGGAGATCTCTCTTAAGAAAAAGGCTAGACATTTGTTCAGTTACTCTACTGCTTCTTGAACTTGCCGAAACTTCACGATTCCTCTCATATCAAGAAAGAAATGCCTTATGTCCTTCGAAATAACCTGAAAATTTTATGGCAAGTTCAAATCCTTAACTTCATTGTCTCTACTAGTCTAAGCTTTGAGGAATAAATCTGAAAGGTCCTTTTTCCTCCATGCCTTCTCCAAGTAATGAGGTTGTGAATTGCCAAAGCCGAGCATCTTTTCAATCAAGATATCATCGACAAGAGTTTTTTTATCATTATAGACAATATAGTTGATAGAGAACCCATATCAGGCTTCTAAAGTTGGATGGGACCATGTTTCATGGTTTCAAGATGGTACGAGCTATATTGAAGCTAGATGGAACTATGTCTCATGATTTCAAGATGGGAAGAGCTGGATGGTGAGTGTTAGACTCAGTATATCCACTAGAGGGATCCATTGGAGAGGGGTTGGATAGTGAGCTAGAGGATCTGTTAGAGAAGGTTTGCATGGTGAGCCAAGGGGATCCATTTGGGACAGAATGGATTGTGAGCCAGAGGGATCCATTAGGGAGGGGCTAAATGGCAAAACTCAGTGTTTTCAAAGGGACCTATTGTGAGAGGTAATAGAAGTTACACGAGGAGATAAACATTGCAAGAAGTTGGAGATGGCTAAGTGCAAAGGAGTGTGCAAGGGAATAAGTTCAAGAACTACAAGGGAGTAAAATGGTGCAAGGGTGGCATCAATTTAAGAAGAATGTAATGATTCAAACTACAACCATGATGACAACCACCGGGCTTGCATACAGAGTAAGTAAAGTGAGTAGTTAATTACTGATCAATCGAGACTTAATTTGGCAGACCAACCATTGGGGATGTACTCACTTGGTTGGCATGCATTGGACACAAGTAATTGGCTCAAATTTTGATTGATTGGTTGAGTGCAAGGGAGTGTGCAAGGGCATAAGGTCAAGAACTACAAGAGAGTGTACAAAGATGGCATCAATTTAATAATGTAATGATGATTCAAATTGCAGCCACCATGACAACCATTGACCTTGCATGCACCATTGGACTTGCATGTAGAGTAAATAGAGTGAGCAATTATGAGTCACTGAGACTTAATTTGGCAGCCCATCCACTGGGAATGAAGCCATATTTTTGGAATGCATTAAACGCAAGTATAGAACTGAATTTTGATTGGTTGGTTGAGTGCAAGGGAGTGTGCAAGGGTGTAAGATCAAGAACTGCAAGGGAGTGTACAGGGGTGGTGTCAATTTTAGAATGTAATGATGATCTCGAGGGGGTCACTATGTATAAACCCTCTATACCACATGCGTTCAAGCCATATTTCTAAAATCCCTTATCTATAAATTTTTCATTAATAAAATGTACCCCTTTTCTATACAAATCTATAAATTTTTTCCAAAACTATTTTAAATAGTCCCTTATGTATATTTATTTTTGTAAATTTTAGAAATAAAAAATATCCTTCTGTTGAGCTCACGTGATAGGGTTACATATGATGAGTGACCCCCCCGAGATGATGATTCAAACTATAACCATGATGATAACCCTCAGGCTTGCATGCAAAGTAAATAGAGTAAGCAGTTAATTACCAGTCATCAAGACTTAATTTGATGGCCCAACCATTGGGAATGAAGCCACTTGGCTGGCATGCATTGGACGCAAGTATACAACTGAAATTTTGATTGATTGGATGCAACTCATGATTATTTAGGCATTCCATTGGGTTGGCATACGTGATTAATTTGCCTTAAATTTGGTGGCTAGGAATGATGCCATCATGTGAAGGCATGTGTGATTAATTCAGCTTGAATTTTGATTCATTGAAGGGAACTCGTGATTATTTGAACACATGCATAAAAGATCAATTGAAGTCTAATTCCACCCACCACAATGAATTACCTATCACCATCATAGTTTTGTAGGTGAATCATGCCATCAAGACTTGACAATATGGCCCTTGCCCCTAAAGGGGAGCCCTCAAGGGCCATATTGACTTTGATTGATTGAAGGCAACTCATGATAATTTGGGTATGCCTTCTGTATGATGAGTATTTTTATTTTAGAAATAAGAAATATCCTTCTGTTGAACTCACGTGATAGAGTTACATATGATGAGTGACCCCCCCGAGTGATAACCATCAGGCTTGCATGCAAAGTAAATAGAGTAAGTAGTTAATTACCAGTCATCAAGACTTAATTTGATGTCCCAACCATTGGAAATGAAGCCACATGGCTGGCATGCATTGGACACAAGTATACAACTCAAATTTTGATTGATTGGATGCAACTCATGATTATTTAGGCATTCCATTGGGTTGGCATATGTGATTAATTTGCCTTAAATTTGGTGGTTGGGAATGATGCCATCATGTGAAGGCATGCGTGATTAATTCAGCTTGAATTTTGATTCATTGAAGGGAACTCGTGATTATTTGAACACATGCATAAAAGATCGATTGAAGTCTAATTCCACCCACCAGAATGAATTACCTATCGCCATCATAGTTTTGTAGGTGAATCATGCCATCAGGACTTGACAATATGGCCCTTGCCCCTAAAGGGGAGCCCTCAATGGCCATATTGACTTTGATTGATTGAAGGCAACTCATGATAATTTGGGTATGCCAATTGGTCAAATGGCATGTGTTTGACTAGGAAATATTGGGTTGTTAATGCTTAGATGTAGGCATAAAAGAGCCTCATCTCATACAAAATGCTATTTCTCCACTGCTCATCGCCTATTTCTCAATTGCTCCTTGTTTTCCATGCTTGGTTTTATGAACATCTTCCCCGTTTTATCTTCTTCTTTCTACAATGTGGTCGCATTGCATTTCAAACATGATAATGCCATGTGTTGTATTCAAGCTTCATATTCTTGAGCGACTTTCCATTTTACCTCTTTTGCCCATTGCACGTCTTCATCTCTAGCCTCGTCTCCCCCTATGCATGGTGGACCTATTCTATTTATGTCTGACATCCTCCAAAGGCTTGCATGGTAGGGCAATATTCCTTTTCAGGTGAAGCTCTCCTAATGGCCTTGTTCATGCTTGACTTTCAAAGGCTTGCATGATAGGGCAATATTTCTTTCGAAGGCACTCATAGTGAGGGAAGAAATCCAAAAACTCATAGATGCAGGATTCATCTACGAGATCGAGCATATAGATGCCCATTGTGATAATTCTGAAGAAGAATGGAAAAATCAAAGTATGCATGGATTTAAAGAAGGTTAACATAGCCACTAGACGTGACCACTACCCCCTGCCATTCATGGAACATGTTCTAGAAAGGGTTGTTTGGAAAGGAAGGGTATAACTTCTTAGATGGATTTTCGGGTTACAACCAAGTCTCAATCGGCGCCCAAGATCAACATAAGACCACCTTCACAACCAAATGGGGAGTATATGCAGCCAAAGTTATGATATTTGGTCTAACCAATGGCCCAGCTACTTTCCAATGTATGGTGATCATGGTATTCAAGTACCTGAGGGACTTTGTAGAAAACACTTATTTCATTAATTTTGGACTTGTCAATGTACAAATTCATTTTTACATATACTTTTGGACTAGTTTTCAGATAAAATTTAAGAAAAACCCAATCTTCAAAGCACATATAAAAACATAAAGACAAGCATTTTTTTATATATTTTTTAAGGACATGAAACTAAAATTATAAAATTTAACGCAGCCTACATAAGTTACATGAAAAAATAAGATTCGGTTGTTGTAAACTCTCTTAATATTTAATGGTGTTGATAAACACCTTCAAAAGTTAAGCCTAAGATTTTCAAGACTACATAAGTTACATGAAAAAATAAGATTCGGTTGTTGTAGACTCTCTTAATATTTAATGGTGTTAATAAACACCTTCAAAAGTTAAGCCTGAGATTTTCAAGACTACAACCATTCAATTTGATGAATTTTCTATTTTCAAGTCCTTAGCCTAAATTCAACCCATTCAAGAGCTGAGCTCATCTCTTCCTCATCGATGTAGTTAAAATTATAGAAGAGAAGTAAGGATTGATGAATTTTCTCCTGCATAACACTTTGTTTGTTCCGAATGGCTTGCGCTTCCTCGGGGGAAAATCTTCCATAACGAGCCACACACGCGAAGATATCTCACTTTGAAAGTCTATCAACTCTCTCCTATATGACTGCAATTTATCTATTTCAGTAGTAGCCATACTTATTTTTCTTTCCTCTTCCTTCTCTAAGCCCTTCTGACAAGCAAAGTCATCCTTCTCGTACTGGGTTAATGGAGCTGGATTTTGCTTTCTCTCCTCTCTCTTTCCTTGGTTCTCGGCAATCCATTCTTTGAGGCTGCTAATGGCTTGCTCGACAGAATCGATTACCTTAAAAAGATCCATAATGGCTGCAAGATGAAAGGAGTATGCTTGAGAAGAGGAGGTAAGGTTGCGGGCAAGATGGAAGGAGCAAGCTTGAGGAGAGGAGTAAGGTAAGAAGAGTAAAGTGGAAGAAGTGTGGAGAGGAGTAAGGTAAGAAGAGTAAAGTGGAAGAAGTTTTTGCTGCGGGTGAGAAATAGAAGACGAACGAGGTGAGGAAGGTAACGAGAGTGAGGAAAGATATAGAAGACGAACGAGGTGAGGAAGGTAACAAGAGGAGGTAAGGCAAGATGAAAGGAGTATGCTTGAGAAGAGGAGGCAAGGCTGCGGGCAAGATGGAAGGAGCAAGCTTGAGGAGAGGAAGGAGCAAGCTTGAGGAGAGGAGTAAGGTAAGAAGAGCAAAGTGGAAGAAGTGTCTGCTGCAGGTGAGATATAGAAGATGAACGACTACTAGGGAATTTATAGAACTACAGATGCAAGACCGTAATGCGAGATGACTAGATGCAAGATCGTAATGCGAGACATTATAAAATAAAATGATGGGATGCAAGACCGTAATGGGAGACATTTGAGACATATAAGATAGTGATAGTACATTGAAATCTATAAAATAAAATGATGGAACACAAGAATGATATAATTAATAGAATATCATCATGAGATATTCTTTTAATATAATATAAGTTAGTAATTATTAGAATCTCATCATGAGATATTCTTTTAATATAATATAAGTTAGACTTATTGTACATAATAAATGATAGATTTTGAGTACATTGAAATCTATAAAATAAAGTGATGGAACATAAGAATGAATTCTTTTAATATAATATAAGTTAGACTTGCTGTACATAATAAATGATAGATTTTGAGTACATTGAAATCTATAAAATAAAGTGATGGAACATAAGAATGATATAATTATTAGATTCTCATCATAAGATATTTATTGTACATAATAAATTAGACTTTCAAAAAAGTAAAACCTAATGTATTGTAATGAATAAATATCATAAAATATCCTAATGTATTGCAACATTTAACATAAGTTTTAAAAACACTATCATTAATCAATACAAACAAGATAAAAATCTTCAAGGACTCATGTTTCTTTCTACATGTTTTACAACTGAATAGAGTCTGATGAGTCCTCTTGAGGCTGTGATTCTCTAAGAGTACATTGAGTCTCTACTTGTGTGGATGGTGTACATTGAGATTCTACTTCTGGTGCAATCGGGATAGACTTAATCTCTTCCTCCTTTACAAGATGTGATGTTGTAGATGCACATTGAGTCTCCACTTCTTGTGTAGGAAGAATGCATTGAGTCTCTAATTCAAGTGTAGACTGTACAATGCTTCTACTTGAGGCTGTGATACAGAAGGAGACTGAATTGTCTCTTCTTTTTCTTTGGCTCCCTTAGGTTCTTCATTGAGTCCATCATGTTGTTTCCCAATGATAGTAGTTAGATAGTGAACAGTCTTAGCCACAAAATCTTGTAGCTCGAGCTTGGTATATGCTTCTACGGAGACATGTTCAAAAATTTCATTGAGATACAACATGAAGTTGTAGGCAATTCTCCACCCACTACTAAACATGTCTTTTTGCTCCACTGCGAGGCGTGTCTGGAAATTTGGTTGGTCTTGATGCTCCCTGATTTTCATAATCGCAGAAACTAACTTGTTTGCAGACCTGTCCATCATGACATATGACAAAGTGAATTTGTGTAGTAAATAGTAAGATGCATATTCATAATGATATGATAAAAGAACACTTACCTGAACACCCCGTGAAAGCCTGTAATTGAGTTGACAAACCAACAATGGTTGTCATCAAGGTCCCATACTATCAGGCTCCAATGTGAACTACATCACCAATAAAGAGCGATAAGATTTATCACAATATTAAGTATTAATTGACACAATATTATAAATAAGAGAGTAAAAGAAAGATTGAGACCATACTTACTTCTCATAGTATGGCATAAAGACAAGTAGTATGCCATCCAAGTCTAAAGGTTGTAGAATTGAACAAACATCATCTACTGTCTTCTTGGTATCACTAAGTACAGCTGAAAGAAGAGAATCGAGCATACAGACGCGATTCTGTACTGATCTAGGAAAATGAGATATAACCGTACTGCAGCAATAAATAAACAAATGTTGGAAGCAGATTGAATCAAATGATTGAAGTATCAAGTCAAGAGATGTTCATATCAAACCTGAGGATGGCCATCCTGACTTTGTCATTAGCCTCTTTCAAAGGGTCGGAGAGGATTGTAACTTCCTCGCTACCAAAAGTCAAAACACGAGGTTGCTTGCTAATGATGACCTTAACCTCAAAAGAGCTCCCCATTTCGTCCAATACAGCGGTTACATCAGGACAACTTATGGGCGCAGCAACCAATGTTTCCTCTGGATGCTCCACCACGTTATCAATAAATGCCTTAATGATAGATGACATAAATGCATATAGATGCAAGTCTGTATATGTGGACAATGAGGTTTCACCGCCTCTCAAATTAAAAATTTGAGCAAGGAGCAAAAAGCAGTTATATCCAACTCTCCACCCACAACTGTGGTCATCATTCTACTTCGCTGCAGGGCATGTTACATACTCTATTTGATCTTCCAAGTCACCCTCCATTTGCATAAGTGCATCTATAGCACTTACCAACTTTCGAGCAGATCTACACATCAAAATAGAAAACATAAATGAATGTGTGCATTGCATAGGATGCATCTCATTGACATAATTATGACACAAGTAGGTTATACTTACTCTGACACACTGCCATGGATAGATGCTATTGAATTGACAAAGAAGCATTGCTTGGCTAAGATGTCCACAATTACCAAGCTCCAATGCAAGCTGCATTATCAATTAAGAATAATTATTATTTGATAAAATCCTCCCTCGGGGGGGTCACTCATCATATGTAACCTTATCACGTGAGTTCAACATAAGGATATTTTTTATTCCTAAAATTTACAGAAATAAATATACATAAGGGACTATTTAAAATAGTTTTGGAAAAAATTTACAGATTTGTATAGAAAAGGGGTACATTTTATTAATGAAAAAATTTACAGATAAGGGATTTTAAATATAGGCCTTGAACGCACGTGATATAGAGGGTTTATACATAGTGACCCCCCCGAGAATCCTCCACAATGTAAGAGATAAGCTAGGTAGGGATTGATACTCACTCCTCGTGATATGCGGTAAAGATAACTCGCGCCGCAGTCAAATCAATAGGTTGCAACCACTTAAAAACATCATCTATGGTCTTCTGCTTATTGCTAAGTACACTAGAAACAAGAGGATCGACCATATATGCACATCTTTGTATATATAGCGGAAGCTGTTGTAAAACCATACTGCAATAAAAAGAAAAGAATATTAGTTCATTTGATCCAATGGAAATACAAAAGCATAAAGTCAGTAAAAAGTTTGTGTCAAACCTGAGGATGCTATTGTAACCTTGTCATTGACCTCTTTCTTGAAGTTTATGAGGATTGAAATGTCCTCTTCATCGAATATAAAAGTAAGAGGTTGTTCTCGAACTTGAAACCTAACTTGAAATGACTTCTCCATTTGCTGCAACGTATGATTATTTTCTAGAGTCATCCGATGGATAGCCAGAGCAGCTTTGCTTTCTTGAGATGAGCTTTCAATATTCTCTGCTCCAGCTATGTCCTCCTCATCCTCCTCCTCTCCCTTCTCCTATCAAAGGATAAAATAATTATGAGATTCAGAATTTTAAATTAAAATTATAAATTTAAAAAGACCTTTAAATGAATAAAGAAAATTAAACATAAGTCTTCATACCTCTACATATCTTCGTGGTCTTTTTATGTAACCTTCAGAGGCAAGGTCAGTGTCATATCCATCTTCTTCTGTTTCCTTGCTATGCTGGTGTCCTCACTATTATATCCAGAGCCTTGATCATTTTCATCATCTTTCTTGCTCTCATCATACATGATCATCTCTATGTCATCCTCTTCATGTGAGATCGGACCTTTCTTATCAAACTTTATTGTGAGAGAAGCCACGGTATCAAGGTATTCCAAGCAAGCAGGGCTCTCAATAATATTTACCTTGTGTCCTTTTCTGATAAGAGCTTCAAACAGATGTCCCATTCGGCACAATGTGACTTCCCATCTGGACGGTAGCAAAAATTCCATCATACTAATTAAAAGATCAGCACTTTTTGCTGGCCTTTCATAGTGATTTGCGTTGCGATGGAGGGGACTTGGAGCTTCATGCTCTTCCAGCAGTAGTTGCAATCTCTTTGCATTCCCTCTTATATTGTTTTGTAAGGAGTGATCATTGTAAGGGCTCTTCATGCACAAGAAAAAGGTTTCTAGACTCTGTATCTTGAGACCGCATTCTCTCTTGTCCCTTTTTCTTGAGTATATCCCATTGTAAATCTTGAGCTCATTGCCATATTGTTTTTCTAGGGTAGCAGACATTTGTTCCTTGTCATCTTTATCAGCAAATATGACTATATTACATTGTCCCACTCTACCAATGGTGGTATGTAATATTCTGTCAAGGAGTTGACGGATGTCATCCGGTGATATTTCATAGACAAAGAAAAGCTGAGGTCTCTCCCAAGCAGTGTCATCGGACAAAAAATCACTCAATGAAACTCCCTTGCACTCAACACTCTTTCCAGACTCTGAAATAATTTCATGTATGAAATAAAAGCCCTTGTTCAAAGTTTTTTCTTTTCTGAGAGTGTGGTTATTGATGACTTTTTGTGCATATGCATACACATTTTCCGGAATGTCACTTCTCATAGAGGGAGTAATTTCAGATCCATCATCTTCTACCTTCACCCATTTATGCGCCCAAGCCTTCTGTTTAGCTGACGGTAAAGCTGATGCCATCTGCCTCACAATGTTATGATCAATTTTACATTGGCTAATTGGAATATTTTTTTCTCCCAATAAATATTCAATTGCACTCTTTACTGCATCACGCTTGACCTGTTGGATGATGCAATCTTCCATGCAATGATCTTTATCCTTTTTGCCAAAAAACCATTCTTTGGACATTAATTTCTCTGCAGCAAGACTTGCGTATTTGTCTGGTAGGTTTCTTAAAGGCCTCCACATCCGAGCTGTCATCTCTTTTTTCTCAATCTTCTTTGCCTTCTCTTTAATCAATGATGGAGCCTCATATGTAACATCTCCTTTCTCACATGCAAGACACACGTCTTTGATCTGATGAAAAACTTCATCACTACGGAAAAGTATGCTTGTGTAGTCTTGATACCTATCCCTTACTGTCTTGAAGCTTGTAATCACCTCTGCTCTTTCCTGCTTTCCCCTTGGTACAATGGCACTCAAGCATGTGTAGAAGTCAACAAGATTATCCGCTTCCACTTTAGTTGCAGTTCTTTTGAGAGTGGTCAAAGGAGAATTAAAAGTTTTCCATATGGTCCTAGCTTTGAGCAACATCTCTGAAGTGGAGGTGATTTTTCGTAGTGCATAAATGTCATGATTAAGTCTTTCCGACTCAATCAAATATTTTTTCTCGTTCTTGAAGATACAGATGCATGCAGAATAGTAGTGAAATTGAGGCACACTCGCAAAGGTTTGATAAGTAATTTCTCCTTTCTTGTATGCATCTCTAGAGCGCTCATTACAAGCATAGGCATAGTGCTGACCATCCATTGCCTCAAATGTACAATGAGCTAAGAAATTTCTCTTGGCATCCCTTATATGTCGTTCTGGATCATTCACTGAACTCTGTCCTTCTTGAAGTGAGGGAACTTGTTTTCCGAGGAACTTAGTGAATTGCATCTCAAAATCTATAGGCTGAGAGAAATTGATGGATTGACTATAATCTCCCATGACTGGCCAAAATGTTCTTGGACGGAGTACCAAATTAGAAACAACTGGTTTTTTTCCATCAATCAAAGCCTGAAAAATCTTTTCAGCATAGGCTGTATCTAAGGTCCTGCTGTTGGTGAAGACACTTGCTTTGACCACTGTTGAAGCATGTATAACTTGAGTCTTCTGGCCCCATATATATCCTGGATCCTCATCTGTCACAGCCTCATTCAAGCGAAGATTTAGGTTCTTCATTGATAACATTTTTGCTTCTAGATCTGACTCCATTTCAAGACCCTCCGCATCCTCTTCATGTTCTTCCTCTTCTCTTCTTTTCCCTTTCTTTGTATATGAACGACCTCTTTTTCCAGTTATAGGACTTGGAACTGTAGCTCGTGAAGTACTTGCCTTTTGCATTTGACGTCGAGGTTTATTTTTTAGGGGCTCAATGTGAACTGCTTTAGATCGCCCTACTTCTTCTTCTATTGCCTCAACTTCAGGTATACTTAAGGGCTTCACTTGTTCTGTTATTCCATCAACTTCATGAGTTACACCATCTAAGTGAGTAATACCATGAACAAGAGATGTGTGTGCATGTCCTGTCTTATCTGATGCATGTTGTGTCTCACTCAATTCAATTTCTGTCTGAGATGCATGTGCATGTCCGGTCTCCACCAATTCAATTCCTGTCTTAGATGTAGATCCCTTGTAAGCATCCACGTGTACAAGACCCTCATCCATTGCTACAATGTGTTCTGTCTCATCCACTCCACTTCCTCTCTCATTTGTATTACCATGAACCAGGTCTACATGGCGTGTCTCATCACTTCCTTTCTCATGTGTGGATTCTTGCACCTTAGGTCCCTCCAATGAAGTTGAACCTTGTTGGATGACACCCTGAAAGTATTCAAGGATAATCTTTGACTGCATTTTTCTTGCTTCCTCAATGGGAAATTCCTCCCACACATGTTGAAGGATCTCCAATGCAGGAACCAATTTAGGAAATCTAGGTGCTTTTGGCGGCGGCATCACAAAGTGCATTGCATCTTTCTTAGAAAGAAGAAACGATCTGTTGCTCATTCTTGACTTTGTGTAAATCATCATTGTACTGCTGTCTTTTTCAATTTTTATTCCTACTAAGGTGCCCCCTTGAATCAAATTGCTCTTTGAGAAAGATACATTTGATGCGCACTCATCTTTCTCCAACTCTCTCTTTGTCATCACTAGAATGAGATTTCCTTTACTTAAGACCAAGAACCATGCTTTCTTTGTTGTGTCAACAACTGTCCAGTTTGTGAAGTCCTCTGGGGCATAAATTCTTCCATTGTATTTCAGTGTCATACCATTGACAAATGCTGTAGCCTCAAGATCCATCCTGTATTCAAGCACAACACAAATTTTAAGTACTTTGACAAACTACAATTACTTTGAAAAATCAAAAGTACAATGAGTCCCATTAATACACCTCAAGTTTTTATTCTTCCCAATCATATAAGTATCAATTTCATGCTTTGGGAATAGCCTAAAAGGCTTTACAAGGCTTAGAGCATAAATGCTTTGGGAATAGCCTAAAAGGCTTTACAAGGCTTAGAGCATAAATGTGAAAAAAAATAAGGATTTACAATGATCTCTGAATACAAATTTGAAGTCTGTCATATATAAGTGCAAAATGCTCTGTCAACTCCCGCAACTGATATAAGTGTAAAATGCTCTGTCAACTTCCACAACTGTAATCTGTCATGTCCACTGATACAACTTTCAATCATCTTGAAAGTTTAAAAACCTTAATCGTTGCTTAAATGGTAGGGTTGTTGTGACTGTGAAACCGAATGTGAACGAAAACGTCAACTACTTTCGCAATCCAAAACTTCACGTTCTCATGTTCATCATCCGATGGTCGAACTGCAACAAAACAATGGACATCTATGTCTATTTGTGGCATAAACTCTCTCTTCTTGGGTCCACAATATGGACGTGGGAGCAACGATTCAAACTCATTTTCAAAGAGACCACATGCTGGACGCAAGTCATTACCAACATTTGGCCAAAATAAAGGCCGTTCTGCCTTAATATCATCTTCTCGCATTTTTGCAAGGTCCTTTATCAATTGGTAGGTCTTGCTAATTACAACAGTAGTGTGTTCCTTCCAAGAGGGCTTCCAATCAGGAAATCTCCGGAGCATTTCCTCTTTGTATGCAATAAAAGCTTTTAAGCCTTCTATTTCACCTTTGGATTTCTCGCTGAATTCTTTTATAGGAGCCCATGTTGGATGCATTTCTTTGCTCGGGATTGAAGTTAAGAGAGAGTAAGGTTCTTTAGGTTCCCATTTTGTATCAAGAGAATAGTGTTGCCATTGCATCACTGGTTTTTCATCCTTTAAGAAAAATCGAAAATAGTGTGGAGCGCTATGACCAATCAGGGCATCACCACCTTTTTGTATGAAAGGTAGAATAAAGCTCTTCCAATCATACATCCTCTCAACCATTGAGCATATTGTTCCTTCCTTACGGCCACCAACTTGCCTCCCACATTTTCTTATCAAGTCATCCATTGTCTCCATGTCCTTGTGTTTTAGTTCTCTTGAAACTGTGCTAAATACCTGATCGATATCCTCATGTGTGTGCCCAACCAACAAAAACCCAACTTCAATCTCATTGAAGATTCTATGAGCGATTAGCATTGAGCAAAATGCAAAGAAGAGTACATTCTTATTCTCTCGTCTGCAATTGTCTGCTTGTATTCTCAAAGTTGCTAGTAGGCGACCTTTTTTTGCATGTACATTGTGAATTGCCTTCATAACGGATGTTACAACTTGATTGCTATCGTGTAGATGCAAGGAATCAATCCATATGTCTGCAAAAAACTTAAATCCGTGCACTAACACTCCACATAGATGTGTCTTTAAAAAGTATTTGCCTTGTAGCTTAGGTGGAGTGTTAACGAATCGAGGTAATGTTGTTGTATTTTGATCCATACCATCTACAATAATGCACATGTACTCATTTGGGTGAGAAATAGCTTGCTCCTTCCAAAATGCATATTTTATTCTAGAATGTCGAACAAGTCCATGATGAAATTCTCTCTTTCTTTTGTAAGCTTCTTTTTGTTCTGGAGATGTTGCACTCTCAAGTGCTCGCTTTAGATCATCACAGTCGTTGCACTTTGACATTTTTTGCCTCTTTGGGATTTTAACATGTCCAAAGCTTTTTTTCCAAAGAGTATACAAAGTATGAAAAGATGCCGGTGCATGCCCTCTTTGCCTCTGTGTTTCTCCAATAGAGTTAAATACTTCTTTTTTGGTCAAACCTATCGGAAGATGCATTTCTGATAGGTGGGGTTGCGGTAAAGCATTTTCATAAATGTAATCTTTCAAAATTGCTGTTGTCGCAACCGTTGAGGCTCTTGTTTTGGGCCTTCCTATGTTTCCATGAATGTTAAATTTAACTCCATACTTTGCTTTATTAGCCAAATTCCAATATGTGCCATGTGATAATCCTGTAATAATGCGATATGCATTATTGCATATACTTTTTCCATTTATAAGAGGCCTTATTTGATGTCCTGAACTTCGCCTTCTCTTATCATTTACAAGAAAGCAAGACAATCTCGTGAGTAGGTATTCATTTCTTCTGCTTCCTTTCCTTTGCCAGACATGTTCTCTACAACCCTTGATGTCATGTAAGTTAATGGATCGCATACATGTATGCTTACAGCATGTAGATCGCATTGCTTTTAGCATAACATCTTCATTCATTACTCTTATTCTCTTTGGTTGCTTTTCTGGATCTGCCTGCACTCGTTGTCTTTTCATGCATCTGTATGTTCGTTTTGGGACCTTCTGTACATTCTTATTTGGATTTGTGTAGTTCTCCTTGTAAGATTTATTTGTCACATTGTTTTCATGAGATGTTGCATCCTTGATCTTATCACTCTGACAGTCAAATACTGAATATTCCTTTGTTGATGTCATCCTTGCTTTTGATACATTCGTCAAACCATTTGTAACATTTACAAGTTCACAATCAAAGTCAAACACCGAATAGTCCTTTGTTGATCTCATCCCTACTTTTGATACAATCGTAGAACCACTTGTCACAATGGCATTAGAGTGTCCCGAATGATCTTCAAACTCATCTATTCCTGAGAGAACATCACTCATTGATGCACTTTCTATGGATTTCATAACTCCATAGTCAGTGGTGATAGAGCGTCCAGAATGATCTTCAAACTCATCTATTCCTGAGAGAACATCGCTCATTGATGCACTTTCTATGGATTTCATAACTCCATAGTCTTGAAACTCCTCTACTCCAGAGAGAACATTACTCATTATACTATCGTGCATGATTTCCATAATTCCATAGTTACCTGCTTTGACTCCAAGAACTTTATCAGTATCCATGAAGCCATCCATGCTTGAAGATATAACACTTTTGACATCTTTGCCCAAGTTCTCAATGTGCATGAACTCATCCACCCCGGATAAGGCATCACTTGTGAAATATTTTTCTTTCTCGGTACCAATGAACTCATCGACTTCTGATAAGACGTCAGTGCTATAGTTGAGTGCATTGGAATCATCCATCTCTGAAGGAATAGAGCTTGGTACATTGGCATATTTTTTCAATTCTTTGATGTTGTAGTATACATTATGTTTATCATTAAAAACCACATGCCGAGTCTTTCCAATCTTTAAAAATTGCATGCTCCATCTCAAATCCTTACCTACCTCATAGTAGGGACCATCCAATGACATTGAGTTATCATCCATACCATCATCAGTAACTTTTTGAATTCTCATCTGCGCAAATGTCCAGTGTTCAACTTGTTCAAATCCCAAGACTTGACCTTCTGCTACATACTTATTTGTAAATGATAACATTTGTAAAATATCTCCCACTCTAAAATCCAAAGATATGCACTTTGTATTCCTGATGACATGTGTTGGATAAGTCTCATCTCTGTCCCATGCAATAAATGCTTTGTTGGAAGTATTATAGGGCATAACATCTCCAAGGATTTCCATATCGCCACACTTATGCTTTAGCTCAACATGTGCACTAAGAATCCTTGATACGATAACCGCCACCTTATCTTCGCCAAGTCTTCTAAAGTGACAAATAGAATTTGGATCACTTTCATGGATTGTAGCAAATGCAACTACTTCTCTTTTGCAACATAAAATCACCTCCATCCCCGGAATAAATTTTGTAGCCATCTCCTTTGTGAGTTTCCTTTACAAACAAGCTGTAACAACCATTATAAAGAACATTAGTCTCTTCTCAATAATCTACTTTATTAATGATTTAAAAATCCAGAACGTGTTTGAAAATTTAATTAGACACTAACCAATAACAACCGTAAACCAATAACAACCCTAAACCCTAAACCCTAAACCGTAAACCAAAACAACCCTAAACCCTAACCAATAACAACCCTAAACCCTAACTCCCAAACCCTAAACCCTAAACCCTAAACCCTAACCCCCAAACCCTAAACCCTAACCCCTTAACCCTAACCCTAAACCCTAAACCCTAAACCCTAACTTCCAAACCCCAAACCCTAAACCCTAACTCTCAAACCCTAAACCCTAAACCCTAAACCCTAACTCCTAAACCCTAAACCCTAAACCCTCAAACCTAACCCCCAAACCCTAAACTCTAAACCCTAACTCCTAAACCCTAAACCCTAAATCCTAAACCCTTAACCCTAACCCCCAAACCCTAAACTCTAAACCCTAACCCCCAAACCCTAAACCCTAACTCCTAAACCCTAAACCCTAACTCCCAAACCCTAAACCCTAAACCCTAAGCCCCAAACCCTAATCCCTAAACCTTAAACTCTAACTCCCAAACCCTAAACCCTAACCCCCAAACCCTAAACCCTAAACCCTAAACCCTAACTCCTAAACCCTAAACCCTAAACCCTAAACCTTAACTCCCAAACCCTAAACCCTAATTCCTAAACCCTAACTCCCAAACCCTAAACCCTAAACTCCAAACCCTAAACCCCAAACCCTAAACCCTAAACCTTAAACTCTAACTTCCAAACCCTAAACCCTAACCCCCAAACCCTAAACCCTAAACCCTAAACCCCAAACCCTAAACCCTAAACCCTAAATCCTAAACCCTAAACCCTAAATCCTAAACCCTAACCCCCAACCCTAAACCCTAAACCACCAAACTCTAAACCCTTACCCCCAAACCCTAACCCTCAAACCTTGAACCCTAAACCCTAAACCCTAAACCCTAACTCACCAAACCCCAAATCCTAAACCCAAACCACGAAATCCTAAACCTTAAATCCTATGAGTGTTTTCAAGTAATATCATTTATTTAAGTAATAGTTTTAATTAGAATTCATAAGTAATAGTGGAATTGATAGTTGGGAGGGTGGTAGTGGGAGAAAGGGAGAGTGGGAAAGTGGAGAAAGGGAGTGTGGGAGGGTGGTAGTGGGAGAAAGGGAGAGTGGGAGAGGGAGTGGGAATGGGGGCGGTGGGGGTGGGGGTGGGAGGATGGGAGTGGGAGTGGGAGAGGGAGTGGGAATGGGGGAGGTGGGGGTGGGGGTGGGAGAATGGGAGTGGGAGTGGGAGAGGGAGTGGGAATGGGGGAGGTGGGGGTGGGGTGAGGGTGGGAGGATGGGAGTGGGAGTGGGAGGGGTGGGGAGTGGGAGTGGGAGGATGGGAGTGGGAGAGGGAGTGGGAATGGGGGAGGTGGGGGTGGAAGTGGGAGGGGTGAGGTGGGAGGATGGGAGTGGGAATGGGGGAGGTGGGGGTGGAAGTGGGAGGGGTGGGGTGGGAGGATGGGGGAGGGAGTGGGAGTGGGGGAGGTGGGGGGGTGGGAAAATGGGAGCGGGAGTGGGAATGGGGTAGGTGGGGGGGTGGGAAAATGGGAGTGGGAGTAGGAGTGGGAGAGGGAGTGGGAGGATGGGAGTGGGAGGGGTGAGGTGGGAGGATAAGGGTGGGAGAATGGGAGTGGGAGTGGGAATGGGGGGGAGGGGTGGGGGTGGGAGGATGGGAGTGGGAGTGAGGTGTAGGTGGGAGGATGGGAGTGGGTGGGAGAATGGGAGTGGGAGTGGGAGTGGGAATGGGGGAGGTGGGGGTGGGGTGAGGGTGGGAGTGGGAGGGGTGGGGTGGGAGGATGGGAGTGGGAGAGGGAGTGGGAATGGGGAAGGTGAAAGAATGGGCGTGGGTGTGGGAGTGAGAATGGGGGAGGTGGGGTGGGAGGATGGGGGTGGGAGTGGGAGTGGGAATGGGGTGGGAGGATGGGAGTGGGTGGGAGAGAGAGAGAAGATAATCTAATAGAGAGGCCAATGGGAGAGGAGATAATGTTATAGAAGGACCAATGAGAGAGAAGCACTTAAAACCCTAGTTTTTCTTATATATACTCTCCTTCTCTCATTGTTTCTCTCATTTCAACAAGGAAGAGCAAGAGGAGAAGCAAAAAGAGGAGGAAGAGCAAAAGCAAGCACAAGCATCGATTTCAACTTTTTTCCAGGTACTTTTTTAAAATTTGTATTCTTTGAAATTTTATTATAGAGAGAGAAAAGTGAAGGAAAGATTTTTAGAGAGAGAATATAAGAGAGAGAGTCTTGCTGCCTCGGCAGCAAAAGAGAGAGAGAAAGAGAGAGGGAGAGAGAGGAGAGAAGGGGGGGGAAAGAGAGGGGAGAGAAAGGGAGGGGGGAGAGAAGGAGGAGGGGGGGAAGAGAGGGGAGAGAGGGGGAAGTCGCGAGGGGGGGGAGAGAGAGAGGGGAGGGGAGGCCGCTGCCGCGGCAGCGGAGAGGGGGGGAGGGAGGGGAGGGAGAGGGGAGGGGAGAGAGAAGGGAGGGGGGGGAGAGAGAAGGGGGGGCGGCGAGAGAGAGGGGGGAGAGGGAGGGGAGGGGAGGGGAGAGAGAGAAGGGGGGGGGCCGCTGCCGCAGCAGCGGCAGCGAGAGAGGGGGAGGGGGGAGAGGGAAGGGGGGGCGGGGGCAGCGGGAGAGAGGGGAGGGGGAGAGAGATAAGGGGGGGGCCGCTGCCGCTGCCGCGGCAGCGAGAGAGGGGGAGGGGGGGAGAGGGAAGGGGGGGGGCGGGGGCAGCGAGAGAGAGGGGAGGGGGAGAGAGAGAAGGGGGGGGCCGCTGTCGCTGCCGCGGCAGCGAGAGAGGGGGAGGGGGGGGCGGGGGCAGCGAGAGAGAGGGGAGGGAGAGAGAGAGGGGAGGGAGGGGAGGGAGAGGGGAGGGGAGAGAGAAGGGAGGGGGGGGAGAGAGAAGGGGGGCGGCGAGAGAGAGGGGGGAGAGGGAGGGGAGGGGAGGGGGAGAGAGAGAAGGGGGGGCCGCTGCCGCTGCCGTAGCAGCGAGAGAGGGGGAGGGGGGGGAGAGGGAAGGGGGGGGCGGGGGCAGCGAGAGAGAGGGGAGGGGGAGAGAGAGAAGGGGGGGGCCGCTGCCGCTGCCGCGACAGCGAGATAGGGGGGGAAGAGGGAAGGGGGGGCGGGGGCAGCGAGAGAGAGGGGAGGGGAGAGAGAGAAGGGGGAGGGGCTGCTGCCGCTGCCGCGGCAGCGAGAGGGGGGGAGGGGGGGAGAGGGAAGGGGGGGGCGGGGCAGCGAGAGAGATAAGGGGGCCACTGCCGCTGCCACTACCACTGCCGCGACAGCGAGAGAGGGGGAGGGGGGGAGAGGGAAGGGGGGGCGGAGCGGGGGCAGCGAGAGAGAGGGGAGGGGGAGAGAGAGAAGGGGGGGGCTGCTGCCGCTGCCGCGGCAGCGAGAGAGGGGGAGGGGGGGAGCGAGAGAGGGGGGGGGAAGAGGGAAGGGGGGGGGCGGGGGCAGCGAGAGAGAGGGGAGGGGGAGAGAGAGAAGGGTGGGGGCCGCTGCCACTGCCGTGGCAGCGAGAGAGGGGGAGGGGGGGGAGAGGGAAGGGGGGGCGGGGGCAGCGAGAGAGAGGGGAGGGAGAGAGAGAGAGGGGGGAGAGGGAGGGGAGGGGAGGGGAGGGGAGAGAGAGAGAGGGGGGAGCCGCTGCCGCTGCCACGGCAGCGAGAGAGGGAGGGGGGGAGAGAGAGAAGGGGGGGCAGCGAGAGAGAGGGGAGGGAGAGAGAGAGAGGGGGGAGAGGGAGGGGAGGGGAGGGGAGAGAGAGAGGGGGGAGCCGCTGCCGCGGCAGCGAGAGAGGGGGAGGGGGGGGAGAGGGAAGGGGTGGAGAGGGAAGAGAGAGGGGGGGCCGCTGCCGCGGCAGCGAGAGAGGAGGGGGGGGAGAGAGATAAGGGGGGGGCAGCGAGAGAGAGGGGGGGGAGAGGGAGGGGAGGGGAGGGGAGACAGAGAGGGGGGGCCGCTGCCGCGGCAGCGAGAGAGGAGGGGGGGAGAGAGAGAAGGGGAGAGATGAGAGAGCGAGAGAGAGGGGGAGGGAGAGAGAGAGAGGAGGGGGGGCCGCTGCCGCGGCAGCGAAAGAGAGGGAGGGGGGGAGAGAGAGAGAGAGAGAGGGGGGAGAGAGAGAGAGAGAGGGGGAGGGGGGGGGAGGTCGCGGCAAGTGAGAGAGAGAGTGGGGAGCGCAAGTGAGAGAGAGGGAAAAGGTGAGGAGAAAGGGAGAGAGAGAGAGAGAGGGGAAATGAAGAGGAGGGGAGAGCATAGACTAAGATGAGAGGAAACGTAGACTAGAGCGGAGAGGAAAGAGAGAGAGAGAAGAGTGAGAGAGATGAAAATTTAGAGAGGGAGGACACGAGAAAGTACGATCGAGATTGAAAATCTTACCAATGAAGAGGAGAAATGAGTTGGCGACGATCGAGACAAGATAAAGAAGCTACGATCAATGAGGCATATGAGAGGAGATTGGTATGTGATTTAGTCGAAATTTAAACAAACAAAACTATAAACCTTGGTGTTTGATGAAAATTTAGAGAGGAAGGGCACAAGAGAAAGTACGATCGAGATAAAAAATCTTACCAATGAGGAGAAAAAATGAGTGGGCGACGATCAAGAAGAGATAAAGGAGAGATGTTTTGATGGAAGAATTTGGGAGCTACATGAGGCATATTAGAGGAGATTGGTGTGTGATTTAGTCGAAACTTAAACAAACAAAACTATAAACGTTGGTGTTTGAAAAGAGAAACGTGTGGAAACTAGAATTTCAAATTTCCCGCCTTTTTTTTAAACTATGAATCCTTACCTTGTGTTTGAAAAGATAAACGTGTGAAAACTTGAAAATTGTGATAAAAGACAACCTTGTGTTTCAAAAGACAAACGCGTGGATGTGAAAATTGTGATAAAAGACAACCTTGTGTTTCAAAAGACAAACACGTGGATGTGAAAAGACAAATGTATGCTAAAAGCAAAACTTGTAGAAACTTGAATTTTAAATTTTTCTTTGTTTTTGAATTTAAAACGAGTTTCACTTTCATTTTTAATTTACTAGTTTAATTTAGACTATAATGCATTTTGTTTTGGAATATAAAAAGTATAATTTTAATTTTATTACATTTTAAATTAAAATTTTAAAAGTAGTTTAACTTACATTCATTATTATTACTTTAATTTATTTCTTTTTAGGGAGAATTAATATATTCTTCTAGGTAAATATTAAATTTTTAATTTTAAGTCTTGTTTTCTTTATTTTACGTTATTTTTTCATAAACTTTAAGTTAAACTACTTTATAGTTTTTATTATTTAAATTCAAATTTATTAAGATTTTAACTTCTTATTAATGTGAATGTAGGTAAATATTAAATTTTTAATTTTGAGTCTTGTTTTCTTTATTTTACGTTATTTTTTCATAAACTTTAAGTTAAACTACTTTATAGTTTTTATTATTTAAATTCAAATTTATTAAGATTTTAACTTCTTATTAATGTGAATGTTCAATTCTTATGAGTTGTAAGTAAATTAGTTTTTGAAAATATAAATTTTATCTTTTTTAAAATGAGAAGGGGAAGGGAGAGAGAGAGAAGGGGGGGGGGCCGCTGCCGCGGTAGCGAGAGAGAATGGGGGGGGAGAGAGAGAGAAAGGGGTGGGAGGATGGGAGTGGGAGAGGGAGTGGGAATGGGGAAGGTGAAAGAATGGACGTGGGCGTGGGAGTGAGAATGGGGAAGGTGGGGTGGGAGGATGGGGGCGGCAGCGAGAGAGAAGGGGGGGGAGAGAAGGGGGGGAGAGAGAGAGAAAGGGGTGTGAGTTTAAAAAAGATAAAATATAAATTTTATCTTTTTTAAACTCACAACCTTAGTGTATTAAAAAGAATAATGGAAAATAGATTATTTTTTGCTTTTAATTCGCAACCTAAGGATATTAAAAAGAACAATGGAAAAGAAATTATTTCTTGCTTTTCTTCGCTGCGACGGTTGGTGTAGTCTAGATTAGCATAGATTAGTTTGTCCTTAGAGGAGAGAACTCCAAAAAAACCAATCAAAGCCATGCTCAAAATTTCCCAACTAGTTCCTAATCGGAGTCAGTCCATTCGTTCACATTCGGTTTCACAGTCACAACAACCCTACCATTTAAGCAACGATTAAGGTTTTTAAACTTTCAAGATGATTGAAAGTTGTATCAGTGGACATGACAGATTACAGTTGTGGAAGTTGACAGAGCATTTTACACTTATATCAGTTGCGGGAGTTGACAGAGCATTTTGCACTTATATATGACAGACTTCAAATTTGTATTCAGAGATCATTGTAAATCCTTATTTTTTTTCACATTTATGCTCTAAGCCTTGTAAAGCCTTTTAGGCTATTCCCAAAGCATTTATGCTCTAAGCCTTGTAAAGCCTTTTAGGCTATTCCCAAAGCATGAAATTGATACTTATATGATTGGGAAGAATAAAAACTTGAGGTGTATTAATGGGACTCATTGTACTTTTGATTTTTCAAAGTAATTGTAGTTTGTCAAAGTACTTAAAATTTGTGTTGTGCTTGAATACAGGATGGATCTTGAGGCTACAGCATTTGTCAATGGTATGACACTGAAATACAATGGAAGAATTTATGCCCCAGAGGACTTCACAAACTGGACAATTGTTGACACAACAAAGAAAGCATGGTTCTTGGTCTTAAGTAAAGGAAATCTCATTCTAGTGATGACAAAGAGAGAGTTGGAGAAAGATGAGTGCGCATCAAATGTATCTTTCTCAAAGAGCAATTTGATTCAAGGGGGCACCTTAGTAGGAATAAAAATTGAAAAAGACAGCAGTACAATGATGATTTACACAAAGTCAAGAATGAGCAACAGATCGTTTCTTCTTTCTAAGAAAGATGCAATGCACTTTGTGATGCCGCCGCCAAAAGCACCTAGATTTCCTAAATTGGTTCCTGCATTGGAGATCCTTCAACATGTGTGGGAGGAATTTCCCATTGAGGAAGCAAGAAAAATGCAGTCAAAGATTATCCTTGAATACTTTCAGGGTGTCATCCAACAAGGTTCAACTTCATTGGAGGGACCTAAGGTGCAAGAATCCACACATGAGAAAGGAAGTGATGAGACACGCCATGTAGACCTGGTTCATGGTAATACAAATGAGAGAGGAAGTGGAGTGGATGAGACAGAACAGATTGTAGCAATGGATGAGGGTCTTGTACACGTGGATGCTTACAAGGGATCTACATCTAAGACAGGAATTGAATTGGTGGAGACCGGACATGCACATGCATCTCAGACAGAAATTGAATTGAGTGAGACACAACATGCATCAGATAAGACAGGACATGCACACACATCTCTTGTTCATGGTATTACTCACTTAGATGGTGTAACTCATGAAGTTGATGGAATAACAGAACAAGTGAAGCCCTTAAGTATACCTGAAGTTGAGGCAATAGAAGAAGAAGTAGGGCGATCTAAAGCAGTTCACATTGAGCCCCTAAAAAATAAACCTCGACGTCAAATGCAAAAGGCAAGTACTTCACGAGCTACAGTTCCAAGTCCTATAACTGGAAAAAGAGGTCGTTCATATACAAAGAAAGGGAAAAGAAGAGAAGAGGAAGAACATGAAGAGGATGCGGAGGGTCTTGAAATGGAGTCAGATCTAGAAGCAAAAATGTTATCAATGAAGAACCTAAATCTTCGCTTGAATGAGGCTGTGACAGATGAGGATCCAGGATATATATGGGGCCAGAAGACTCAAGTTATACATGCTTCAACAGTGGTCAAAGCAAGTGTCTTCACCAACAGTAGGACCTTAGATACAGCCTATGCTGAAAAGATTTTTCAGGCTTTGATTGATGGAAAAAAACCAGTTGTTTCTAATTTGGTACTCCGTCCAAGAACATTTTGGCCAGTCATGGGAGATTATAGTCAATCCATCAATTTCTCTCAGCCTATAGATTTTGAGATGCAATTCACTAAGTTCCTCGGAAAACAAGTTCCCTCACTTCAAGAAGGACAGAGTTCAGTGAATGATCCAGAACGACATATAAGGGATGCCAAGAGAAATTTCTTAGCTCATTGTACATTTGAGGCAATGGATGGTCAGCACTATGCCTATGCTTGTAATGAGCGCTCTAGAGATGCATACAAGAAAGGAGAAATTACTTATCAAACCTTTGCGAGTGTGCCTCAATTTCACTACTATTCTGCATGCATCTGTATCTTCAAGAACGAGAAAAAATATTTGATTGAGTCGGAAAGACTTAATCATGACATTTATGCACTACGAAAAATCACCTCCACTTCAGAGATGTTGCTCAAAGCTAGGACCATATGGAAAACTTTTAATTCTCCTTTGACCACTCTCAAAAGAACTGCAACTAAAGTGGAAGCGGATAATCTTGTTGACTTCTACACATGCTTGAGTGCCATTGTACCAAGGGGAAAGCAGGAAAGAGCAGAGGTGATTACAAGCTTCAAGACAGTAAGGGATAGGTATCAAGACTACACAAGCATACTTTTCCGTAGTGATGAAGTTTTTCATCAGATCAAAGACGTGTGTCTTGCATGTGAGAAAGGAGATGTTACATATGAGGCTCCATCATTGATTAAAGAGAAGGCAAAGAAGATTGAGAAAAAAGAGATGACAGCTCGGATGTGGAGGCCTTTAAGAAACCTACCAGACAAATACGCAAGTCTTGCTGCAGAGAAATTAATGTCCAAAGAATGGTTTTTTGGCAAAAAGGATAAAGATCATTGCATGGAAGATTGCATCATCCAACAGGTCAAGCGTGATGCAGTAAAGAGTGCAATTGAATATTTATTGGGAGAAAAAAATATTCCAATTAGCCAATGTAAAATTGATCATAACATTGTGAGGCAGATGGCATCAGCTTTACCGTCAGCTAAACAAAAGGCTTGGGCGCATAAATGGGTGAAGGTAGAAGATGATGGATCTGAAATTACTCCCTCTATGAGAAGTGACATTCCGGAAAATGTGTATGCATATGCACAAAAAGTCATCAATAACCACACTCTCAGAAAAGAAAAAACTTTGAACAAGGGCTTTTATTTCATACATGAAATTATTTCAGAGTCTGGAAAGAGTGTTGAGTGCAAGGGAGTTTCATTGAGTGATTTTTTGTCCGATGACACTGCTTGGGAGAGACCTCAGCTTTTCTTTGTCTATGAAATATCACCGGATGACATCCGTCAACTCCTTGACAGAATATTACATACCACCATTGGTAGAGTGGGACAATGTAATATAGTCATATTTGCTGATAAAGATGACAAGGAACAAATGTCTGCTACCCTAGAAAAACAATATGGCAATGAGCTCAAGATTTACAATGGGATATACTCAAGAAAAAGGGACAAGAGAGAATGCGGTCTCAAGATACAGAGTCTAGAAACCTTTTTCTTGTGCATGAAGAGCCCTTACAATGATCACTCCTTACAAAACAATATAAGAGGGAATGCAAAGAGATTGCAACTACTGCTGGAAGAGCATGAAGCTCCAAGTCCCCTCCATCGCAACGCAAATCACTATGAAAGGCCAGCAAAAAGTGCTGATCTTTTAATTAGTATGATGGAATTTTTGCTACCGTCCAGATGGGAAGTCACATTGTGCCGAATGGGACATCTGTTTGAAGCTCTTATCAGAAAAGGACACAAGGTAAATATTATTGAGAGCCCTGCTTGCTTGGAATACCTTGATACCGTGGCTTCTCTCACAATAAAGTTTGATAAGAAAGGTCCGATCTCACATGAAGAGGATGACATAGAGATGATCATGTATGATGAGAGCAAGAAAGATGATGAAAATGATCAAGGCTCTGGATATAATAGTGAGGACACCAGCATAGCAAGGAAACAGAAGAAGATGGATATGACACTGACCTTGCCTCTGAAGGTTACATAAAAAGACCACGAAGATATGTAGAGGTATGAAGACTTATGTTTAATTTTCTTTATTCATTTAAAGGTCTTTTTAAATTTATAATTTTAATTTAAAATTCTGAATCTCATAATTATTTTATCCTTTGATAGGAGAAGGGAGAGGAGGAGGATGAGGAGGACATAGCTGGAGCAGAGAATATTGAAAGCTCATCTCAAGAAAGCAAAGCTGCTCTGGCTATCCATCGGATGACTCTAGAAAATAATCATACGTTGCAGCAAATGGAGAAGTCATTTCAAGTTAGGTTTCAAGTTCGAGAACAACCTCTTACTTTTATATTCGATGAAGAGGACATTTCAATCCTCATAAACTTCAAGAAAGAGGTCAATGACAAGGTTACAATAGCATCCTCAGGTTTGACACAAACTTTTTACTGACTTTATGCTTTTGTATTTCCATTGGATCAAATGAACTAATATTCTTTTCTTTTTATTGCAGTATGGTTTTACAACAGCTTCCGCTATATATACAAAGATGTGCATATATGGTCGATCCTCTTGTTTCTAGTGTACTTAGCAATAAGCAGAAGACCATAGATGATGTTTTTAAGTGGTTGCAACCTATTGATTTGACTGCGGCGCGAGTTATCTTTACCGCATATCACGAGGAGTGAGTATCAATCCCTACCTAGCTTATCTCTTACATTGTGGAGGATTCTCGGGGGGGTCACTATGTATAAACCCTCTATATCACGTGCGTTCAAGGCCTATATTTAAAATCCCTTATCTGTAAATTTTTTCATTAATAAAATGTACCCCTTTTCTATACAAATCTGTAAATTTTTTCCAAAACTATTTTAAATAGTCCCTTATGTATATTTATTTCTGTAAATTTTAGGAATAAAAAATATCCTTATGTTGAACTCACGTGATAAGGTTACATATGATGAGTGACCCCCCCGAGGGAGGATTTTATCAAATAATAATTATTCTTAATTGATAATGCAGCTTGCATTGGAGCTTGGTAATTGTGGACATCTTAGCCAAGCAATGCTTCTTTGTCAATTCAATAGCATCTATCCATGGCAGTGTGTCAGAGTAAGTATAACCTACTTGTGTCATAATTATGTCAATGAGATGCATCCTATGCAATGCACACATTCATTTATGTTTTCTATTTTGATGTGTAGATCTGCTCGAAAGTTGGTAAGTGCTATAGATGCACTTATGCAAATGGAGGGTGACTTGGAAGATCAAATAGAGTATGTAACATGCCCTGCAGCGAAGCAGAATGATGACCACAGTTGTGGGTGGAGAGTTGGATATAACTGCTTTTTGCTCCTTGCTCAAATTTTTAATTTGAGAGGCGGTGAAACCTCATTGTCCACATATACAGACTTGCATCTATATGCATTTATGTCATCTATCATTAAGGCATTTATTGATAACGTGGTGGAGCATCCAGAGGAAACATTGGTTGCTGCGCCCATAAGTTGTCCTGATGTAACCGCTGTATTGGACGAAATGGGGAGCTCTTTTGAGGTTAAGGTCATCATTAGCAAGCAACCTCGTGTTTTGACTTTTGGTAGCGAGGAAGTTACAATCCTCTCCGACCCTTTGAAAGAGGCTAATGACAAAGTCAGGATGGCCATCCTCAGGTTTGATATGAACATCTCTTGACTTGATACTTCAATCATTTGATTCAATCTGCTTCCAACATTTGTTTATTTATTGCTGCAGAGTACGGTTATATCTCATTTTCCTAGATCAGTACAGAATCGCGTCTGTATGCTCGATTCTCTTCTTTCAGCTGTACTTAGTGATACCAAGAAGACAGTAGATGATGTTTGTTCAATTCTACAACCTTTAGACTTGGATGGCATACTACTTGTCTTTATGCCATACTATGAGAAGTAAGTATGGTCTCAATCTTTCTTTTACTCTCTTATTTATAATATTGTGTCAATTAATACTTAATATTGTGATAAATCTTATCGCTCTTTATTGGTGATGTAGTTCACATTGGAGCCTGATAGTATGGGACCTTGATGACAACCATTGTTGGTTTGTCAACTCAATTACAGGCTTTCACGGGGTGTTCAGGTAAGTGTTCTTTTATCATATCATTATGAATATGCATCTTACTATTTACTACACAAATTCACTTTGTCATATGTCATGATGGACAGGTCTGCAAACAAGTTAGTTTCTGCGATTATGAAAATCAGGGAGCATCAAGACCAACCAAATTTCCAGACACGCCTCGCAGTGGAGCAAAAAGACATGTTTAGTAGTGGGTGGAGAATTGCCTACAACTTCATGTTGTATCTCAATGAAATTTTTGAACATGTCTCCGTAGAAGCATATACCAAGCTCGAGCTACAAGATTTTGTGGCTAAGACTGTTCACTATCTAACTACTATCATTGGGAAACAACATGATGGACTCAATGAAGAACCTAAGGGAGCCAAAGAAAAAGAAGAGACAATTCAGTCTCCTTCTGTATCACAGCCTCAAGTAGAAGCATTGTACAGTCTACACTTGAATTAGAGACTCAATGCATTCTTCCTACACAAGAAGTGGAGACTCAATGTGCATCTACAACATCACATCTTGTAAAGGAGGAAGAGATTAAGTCTATCCCGATTGCACCAGAAGTAGAATCTCAATGTACACCATCCACACAAGTAGAGACTCAATGTACTCTTAGAGAATCACAGCCTCAAGAGGACTCATCAGACTCTATTCAGTTGTAAAACATGTAGAAAGAAACATGAGTCCTTGAAGATTTTTATCTTGTTTGTATTGATTAATGATAGTGTTTTTAAAACTTATGTTAAATGTTGCAATACATTAGGATATTTTATGATATTTATTCATTACAATACATTAGGTTTTACTTTTTTGAAAGTCTAATTTATTATGTACAATAAATATCTTATGATGAGAATCTAATAATTATATCATTCTTATGTTCCATCACTTTATTTTATAGATTTCAATGTACTCAAAATCTATCATTTATTATGTACAGCAAGTCTAACTTATATTATATTAAAAGAATTCATTCTTATGTTCCATCACTTTATTTTATAGATTTCAATGTACTCAAAATCTATCATTTATTATGTACAATAAGTCTAACTTATATTATATTAAAAGAATATCTCATGATGAGATTCTAATAATTACTAACTTATATTATATTAAAAGAATATCTCATGATGATATTCTATTAATTATATCATTCTTGTGTTCCATCATTTTATTTTATAGATTTCAATGTACTATCACTATCTTATATGTCTCAAATGTCTCCCATTACGGTCTTGCATCCCATCATTTTATTTTATAATGTCTCGCATTACGATCTTGCATCTAGTCATCTCGCATTACAGTCTTGCATCTGTAGTTCTATAAATTCCCTAGTAGTCGTTCATCTTCTATATCTCACCTGCAGCAGACACTTCTTCCACTTTGCTCTTCTTACCTTACTCCTCTCCTCAAGCTTGCTCCTTCCTCTCCTCAAGCTTGCTCCTTCCATCTTGCCCGCAGCCTTGCCTCCTCTTCTCAAGCATACTCCTTTCATCTTGCCTTACCTCCTCTTGTTACCTTCCTCACTCTTGTTACCTTCCTCACCTCGTTCGTCTTCTATATCTTTCCTCACTCTCGTTACCTTCCTCACCTCGTTCGTCTTCTATATCTCACCCGCAGCAAAAACTTCTTCCACTTTACTCTTCTTACCTTACTCCTCTCCACACTTCTTCCACTTTACTCTTCTTACCTTACTCCTCTCCTCAAGCTTGCTCCTTCCATCTTGCCCGCAACCTTACCTCCTCTTCTCAAGCATACTCCTTTCATCTTGCAGCCATTATGGATCTTTTTAAGGTAATCGATTCTGTCGAGCAAGCCATTAGCAGCCTCAAAGAATGGATTGCCGAGAACCAAGGAAAGAGAGAGGAGAGAAAGCAAAATCCAGCTCCATTAACCCAGTACGAGAAGGATGACTTTGCTTGTCAGAAGGGCTTAGAGAAGGAAGAGGAAAGAAAAATAAGTATGGCTACTACTGAAATAGATAAATTGCAGTCATATAGGAGAGAGTTGATAGACTTTCAAAGTGAGATATCTTCGCGTGTGTGGCTCGTTATGGAAGATTTTCCCCCGAGGAAGCGCAAGCCATTCGGAACAAACAAAGTGTTATGCAGGAGAAAATTCATCAATCCTTACTTCTCTTCTATAATTTTAACTACATCGATGAGGAAGAGATGAGCTCAGCTCTTGAATGGGTTGAATTTAGGCTAAGGACTTGAAAATAGAAAATTCATCAAATTGAATGGTTGTAGTCTTGAAAATCTCAGGCTTAACTTTTGAAGGTGTTTATTAACACCATTAAATATTAAGAGAGTCTACAACAACCGAATCTTATTTTTTCATGTAACTTATGTAGTCTTGAAAATCTTAGGCTTAACTTTTGAAGGTGTTTATCAACACCATTAAATATTAAGAGAGTTTACAACAACCGAATCTTATTTTTTCATGTAACTTATGTAGGCTGCGTTAAATTTTATAATTTTAGTTTCATGTCCTTAAAAAATATATAAAAAAATGCTTGTCTTTATGTTTTTATATGTGCTTTGAAGATTGGGTTTTTCTTAAATTTTATCTGAAAACTAGTCCAAAAGTATATGTAGAAAGAAACATGAGTCCTTGAAGATTTTTATCTTGTTTGTATTGATTAATGATAGTGTTTTTAAAACTTATGTTAAATGTTGCAATACATTAGGATATTTTATGATATTTATTCATTACAATACATTAGGTTTTACTTTTTTGAAAGTCTAATTTATTATGTACAATAAATATCTTATGATGAGAATCTAATAATTATATCATTCTTATGTTCCATCACTTTATTTTATAGATTTCAATGTACTCAAAATCTATCATTTATTATGTACAGCAAGTCTAACTTATATTATATTAAAAGAATTCATTCTTATGTTCCATCACTTTATTTTATAGATTTCAATGTACTCAAAATCTATCATTTATTATGTACAGCAAGTCTAACTTATATTATATTAAAAGAATATCTCATGATGAGATTCTAATCATTACTAACTTATATTATATTAAAAGAATATCTCATGATGAGATTCTATTAATTATATCATTCTTGTGTTCCATCATTTTATTTTATAGATTTCAATGTACTATCTATATCTTATATGTCTCAAATGTCTTCCATTACGGTCTTGCATCCCATCATTTTATTTTATAATGTCTCGCATTACGATCTTGCATCTAGTCATCTCGCATTACGGTCTTGCATCTGTAGTTCTATAAATTCCCTAGTAGTCGTTCATCTTCTATCTCACCCGCAGCAGACACTTCTTCCACTTTGCTCTTCTTACCTTACTCCTCTCCTCAAGCTTGCTCCTTCCTCTCCTCAAGCTTGCTCCTTCCATCTTGCCCGCAGCCTTGCCTCCTCTTCTCAAGCATACTCCTTTCATCTTGCCTTACCTCCTCTTGTTACCTTCCTCACTCTTGTTACCTTCCTCACCTCGTTCGTCTTCTATATCTTTCCTCACTCTCGTTACCTTCCTCACCTCGTTCGTCTTCTATATCTCACCCGCAGCAAAAACTTCTTCCACTTTACTCTTCTTACCTTACTCCTCTCCACACTTCTTCCACTTTACTCTTCTTACCTTACTCCTCTCCTCAAGCTTGCTCCTTCCATCTTGCCCGCAACCTTACCTCCTCTTCTCAAGCATACTCCTTTCATCTTGCAGCCATTATGGATCTTTTTAAGGTAATCGATTATGTCGAGCAAGCCATTAGCAGCCTCAAAGAATGGATTGCCGAGAACCAAGGAAAGAGAGAGGAGAGAAAGCAAAATCCAGCTCCATTAACCCAGTACGAGAAGGATGACTTTGCTTGTCAGAAGGGCTTAGAGAAGGAAGAGGAAAGAAAAATAAGTATGGCTACTACTAAAATAGATAAATTGCAGTCATATAGGAGAGAGTTGATAGACTTTCAAAGTGAGATATCTTCGCGTGTGGCTCGTTATGGAAGATTTTCCCCCGAGGAAGCGCAAGCCATTCGGAACAAACAAAGTGTTATGCAGGAGAAAATTCATCAATCCTTACTTCTCTTCTATAATTTAAACTACATCGATGAGGAAGAGATGAGCTCAGCTCTTGAATGGGTTGAATTTAGGCTAAGGACTTGAAAATAGAAAATTCATCAAATTGAATGGTTGTAGTCTTGAAAATCTCAGGCTTAACTTTTGAAGGTGTTTATTAACACCATTAAATATTAAGAGAGTTTACAACAACCGAATCTTATTTTTTCATGTAACTTATGTAGTCTTGAAAATCTCAGGCTTAACTTTTGAAGGTGTTTATTAACACCATTAAATATTAAGAGAGTTTACAACAACCGAATCTTATTTTTTCATGTAACTTATGTAGGCTGCGTTAAATTTTATAATTTTAGTTTCATGTCCTTAAAAAATATATAAAAAAATGCTTGTTTTTATGTTTTTATATGTGCTTTGAAGATTGGGTTTTTCTTAAATTTTTATCTGAAAACTAGTCCAAAAGTATATGTAAAAATGAATTTGTACATTGACAAGTCCAAAATTAATGAAATAAGTGTTTTCTACAAAGTCCCTCAGGTACTTGAATACCATGATCACCATACATTGGAAAGTAGCTGGGGCATTGGTTAGACCAAATATCATAACTTTGGCTGCATATACTCCCCATTTGGTTGTGAAGGTGGTCTTATGTTGATCTTGGGCGCCGATTGAGACTTGGTTGTAACCCAAAAATCCATCTAAGAAGTTATACCCTTCCTTTCCAAACAACCCTTTCTAGAACATGTTCCGTGAATGGCAGGGGGTAGTGGTCACGTCTAGTGGCTATGTTAACCTTCTTTAAATCCACGCATACTTTGATGTTTCCATTCTTCTTCAGAATTATCACAATGGGCATCTGTATGCTCGATCTCGTAGATGAATCCTGCATCTATGAGTTTTTGGATTTCTTCCCTCACTATGAGTGCCTTCGAAAGAAATATTGCCCTATCATGCAAGCCTTTGAAAGTCAAGCGTGAACAAGGCCATTAGGAGAGCTTCACCTGAAAAGGAATATTGCCCTACCATGCAAGCCTTTGGAGGATGTCAGACATAAATAGAATAGGTCCACCATGCATAGGGGGAGACGAGGCTAGAGATGAAGACGTGCAATGGGCAAAAGAGGTAAAATGGAAAGTCGCTCAAGAATATGAAGCTTGAATACAACACATGGCATTATCATGTTTGAAATGCAATGCGACCACATTGTAGAAAGAAGAAGATAAAACGGGGAAGATGTTCATAAAACCAAGCATGGAAAACAAGGAGCAATTGAGAAATAGGCGATGAGCAGTGGAGAAATAGCATTTTGTATGAGATGAGGCTCTTTTATGCCTACATCTAAGCATTAACAACCCAATATTTCCTAGTCAAACACATGCCATTTGACCAATTGGCATACCCAAATTATCATGAGTTGCCTTCAATCAATCAAAGTCAATATGGCCCTTGAGGGCTCCCCTTTAGGGGCAAGGGCCATATTGTCAAGTCCTGATGGCATGATTCACCTACAAAACTATGATGGCGATAGGTAATTCATTCTGGTGGGTGGAATTAGACTTCAATCGATCTTTTATGCATGTGTTCAAATAATCACGAGTTCCCTTCAATGAATCAAAATTCAAGCTGAATTAATCACGCATGCCTTCACATGATGGCATCATTCCCAACCACCAAATTTAAGGCGAATTAATCACATATGCCAACCCAATGGAATGCCTAAATAATCATGAGTTGCATCCAATCAATCAAAATTTGAGTTGTATACTTGTGTCCAATGCATGCCAGCCATGTGGCTTCATTTCCAATGGTTGGGCCATCAAATTAAGTCTTGATGACTGGTAATTAACTACTTACTCTATTTACTTTGCATGCAAGCCTGATGGTTATCACTCGGGGGGGTCACTCATCATATGTAACTCTATCACGTGAGTTCAACAGAAGGATATTTCTTATTTCTAAAATAAAAATACTCATCATACAGAAGGCATACCCAAATTATCATGAGTTGCCTTCAATCAATCAAAGTCAATATGGCCCTTGAGGGCTCCCCTTTAGGGGCAAGGGCCATATTGTCAAGTCCTGATGGCATGATTCACCTACAAAACTATGATGGCGATAGGTAATTCATTGTGGTGGGTGGAATTAGACTTCAATTGATCTTTTATGCATGTGTTCAAATAATCACGAGTTCCCTTCAATGAATCAAAATTCAAGCTGAATTAATCACACATGCCTTCACATGATGGCATCATTCCTAGCCACCAAATTTAAGGCAAATTAATCACGTATGCCAACCCAATGGAATGCCTAAATAATCATGAGTTGCATCCAATCAATCAAAATTTCAGTTGTATACTTGCGTCCAATGCATGCCAGCCAAGTGGCTTCATTCCCAATGGTTGGGCCATCAAATTAAGTCTTGATGACTGGTAATTAACTGCTTACTCTATTTACTTTGCATGCAAGCCTGAGGGTTATCATCATGGTTATAGTTTGAATCATCATCTCGGGGGGGTCACTCATCATATGTAACCCTATCACGTGAGTTCAACAGAAGGATATTTTTTATTTCTGAAATTTACAAAAATAAATATACATAAGGGACTATTTAAAATAGTTTTGGAAAAAATTTACAGATTTGTATAGAAAAGGGGTACATTTTATTAATGAAAAATTTATAGATAAGGGATTTTAGAAATATGGCTTGAACGCATGTGGTACGTATAGAGGGTTTATACATAGTGACCCCCTCGAGATCATCATTACATTCTAAAATCGACACCACCCCTGTACACTCCCTTGCAGTTCTTGATCTTACACCCTTGCACACTCCCTTGCACTCAACCAACCAATCAAAATTCAGTTCTATACTTGCGTTCAATGCATTCCAAAAATATGGCTTCATTCCCAGTGGATGGGCTGCCAAATTAAGTCTCAGTGACTCATAATTGCTCACTCTATTTACTCTACATGCAAGTCCAATGGTGCATGCAAGGTCAATGGTTGTCATGGTGGCTGCAATTTGAATCATCATTACATTATTAAATTGATGCCATCTTTGTACACTCTCTTGTAGTTCTTGACCTTATGCCCTTGCACACTCCCTTGCACTCAACCAATCAATCAAAATTTGAGCCAATTACTTGTGTCCAATGCACGCCAACCAAGTGAGCACATCCCCAATGGTTGGTCTGCCAAATTAAGTCTCGATTGATCAGTAATTAACTACTCACTTTACTTACTCTGTATGGAAGCCCGGTGGTTGTCATCATGGTTGTAGTTTGAATCATTACATTCTTCTTAAATTGATGCCACCCTTGCACCATTTTACTCCCTTGTAGTTCTTGAACTTATTCCCTTACACACTCCTTTGCACTTAGCCATCTCCAACTTCTTGCAATGTTTATCTCCTCGTGAAACTTCTATTACCTCTCACAATAGGTCCCTTTGAAAACACTGAGTTTTGCCATTTAGCCCCTCCCTAATGGATCCCTCTGGCTCGCAATCCATTCTGTCCCAAATGGATCCCCTTGGCTCACCATGCAAACCCTCTCTAACAGATCCTCTAGCTCACCATCCAACCCCTCTCCCCAATGGATCCCTCTAGTGGATATACTGAGTCTAACACTCACCATCCAGCTCTTCCCATCTTGAAATCATGAGACATAGTTCCATCTAGCTTCAATCTAGCTCGTACCATCTTGAAACCATGAAACATGGTCCCATCCAACTTTAGAAGCCTGATATGGGTTCTCTATCAACTATATTGTCTATAATGATAAAAAAACTCTTGTCGATGATATCTTGATTGAAAAGATGCTCAGCTTTGGCAATTCACAACCTCATTACTTGGAGAAGGCATGGAGGAAAAAGGACCTTTCAGATTTATTCCTCAAAGCTTAGATTAGTAGAGACAATGAAGTTAAGGATTTGAACTTGCCATAAAATTTTCAGGTTATTTCGAAGGACATAAGGCATTTCTTTCTTGATATGAGAGGAATCGTGAAGTTTCGGCAAGTTCAAGAAGTAGTAGAGTAACTGAACAAATGTCTAGCCTTTTTCTTAAGGGAGATCTCCAAGACTATGCTAAACAACTTGAAGAATGTACAGGATGGCAGATCCAAACTAACATCTGAGACTGCAGAAAGATGATCTTATAGATCAATTGAGAAGGGACATTGCACAAATCAGAGTAGTGATGTAGGAGCTACAAAAGTGCTTTAAATTCATGAAGGATGTAGATCGGGAAGAGAGTAGGAAAAATGCACACAACAAGAATGAGAATGTGCAATATTGGAAAGAGAAGGTGCAATATTGGGAAGATAAGAACAATGCCCTATAGTTTAGTTACAAGAGCAACATGCTGTGGCTCTTGAAAATTTGAGGAAGTCGTCCATCCTTTCTGAAACCCAAACTACTCTAGCGGTCTTGCAAGAGGTTTACGATAAAGTTGCTAAAGAATTTAAAGAGATTCAACTATGTAGGTAAAAGAATCAGAGCTGTTGTTGTTAGTGAGAAGCAAGTGGAGCAGTGAATGAGAAAATCTGCGCTCTCATGATGAGGTAGAAGGGAATCAAGAAAGAGCTTGCTCATGTACTAGGTGAGACTATGATATTGACTACCATTGTAATAGTTAAATTAGAAGAACTTCTCCTCTGATGTAGGGTTGTATGTGCACAATCTGCCATGGGTACATCATAGATGAGTGCGATATCCGATGGTCCCAGTGTGGCCACTCTATGCATGTGTTTAACTTTGGGGTGTTTGTGCATGTAAACTTTATATGCAAAGTTTGCCATAAGCTAATTCTAAAGTCATGGAGAGACCAATTGTGTCTAGCTATTGCAAATATCAATTCAGAGAAAGTAGCGATTGCACATACATTGTTCATAAAAAGAAAGTGGTGAATAATCTATGGCAATCAATAAATGTACTAATCCATATTTATCCGTATAGGATCTAGATAGGAAGGGACACCATCTATTGGGTGTACCCCTTTAGTTCTCTTTCATGCATGCAAGAGATGAAATGGGATTCAATTCAGATGTTGTTGTAATGAGATGATGAGATTGTATTTGTGATCTGATAATGAAATGAAAGTTCTCTGTTTTGCATATACATGATCCCCAACTGTTCTGATTCATTATTGTTTCATGTTCTATCTGTATTGTCTCTACAATTGTCTCTACAATGTATAATATCTAATTCCTGTTATTCGTAAGATATTGTTTACGAATCTAATGATACATTGTTTATTCATTGCAACGTGAGTGAACAAAGTGTATGACTATCGTAACGCAATGAGAGGAAAGCATATTGTTTATGCATACCCGAATTATTTTTAGGGTTCTGGATGAACCCCAAAACACTGGCGATCATGTTGAATGAATACCCTGTTAACTCCATGTTTGTATTGATGATGAAGTGGTGGACTAGAATTGATGGATGAATGTAGATGTTCCATTTATGGGCTTCTGCAGTCGATAATCTTGACGAATCGTATCCGTCACGCCGTCTTGCGTGCGAAGGTCGACATGCTTTGCAAACCGATATGAACGAATATTGTCATGAAGTTATTGATGATTATGTTCTGAGTACCAAGGAGTTTGCATCCGCTCAGACATGAGTGTACATTAGGTGATGCATAAAGTGTACGTCGTATCAGTTGGGGTGCGATCGTGAAGTTTTGCATCTAAACTATTTGACGCGAGTTATGATGACATAGGTGGAATGGAAGGAGCCAAGAAAAGTGTCTACATGTCAGACTCAAAAGATGAACCAGGCTCGAGTGCTCTCTGAACGTGATCTCATCGCCCAACTTCGCCAAAAGCAAAATGAACATCTACCAACCATGTTACAAGTAGAAAATGTCGGGCTGCAAGCCGATGAACCCTCACGAGTGGATGGAAGAATACCAATGGTGTCCCAAGATGATGCTTATCTTTACTACAGTATGTAGTACTTTGCAAAAGCCTTAAACTTTGTTTAAGGCTTTGCACAAAACTACAGTATCATTGAATCCATATCATTTTTCTACTTTAGCAACCACCAGATATCCATGATATGAATCCATGATATGGAATACATATTTCTTCTAAATATTTCTTATCACATATTTCTTCATTTCTTCTGATACACCATGCAGTATGAATGTAAGAAAATATGAATCAGTGTGCTTTTAGCCTATGTGCTTGTCCCTAATCAGTAGGATACTTTGACTAGGTAGACTTATAATTACTTAAAGTAGAGCCTTTGCAAAGGATCGTACCTAGTATTGGATATAAACAAAACACTTTGGAAAGCATATAATATATAGTCTATATATATCTAAACTAAATACTTTAGAATGCATATTTTATATAGTCTATATACCTTAAATCTTACACCCTAAATCTTGAATCCTAAAGTTCCCTAAATCTTAGGTTATACAATCTAAGCTCTTAAACTTATATAACAGTTCTAATCCCTAGACGCTAAACCCTAAACCTTAAACCCTAACCCCTATCGCTTAAATTTTAAAACCTAATTTCCAGATCCTAAACCCTAGATTCTAGACTCTAAGCTCATGACCTTATATACTATACCCTAAACCCTAAACCCTAAACCCTAAATCCTAAACCCTAAAATAATAGTCATAAGCCCTAAACCCTAAATGCTAAATCCTAAAAAATTAGAATGGCACATGAAACCACTAGGTGGATACTATATTAGGTAACACGGTGCTTGTATGGTGTACACATGTGGAAAACACTATTAAATGGTAAGCATATAGAAGTAATCCTTATCCAAGCCCCATTTCCCCCCTCTTGCTTATCATAATAGAGACACTCTCCCTCCCCCTTTCTCGATGCAATACAACCTAACTCTGAAGCCTCCTACCTCACAAAGCTCTTGATTGAGGCATAGACACATGTTTCCCTAGTTACCTTCATCGCAAAATTGAACTTGCTACTATCAATAATTTGTGGAAATGTATTCATGTAGTCGTCGTGCAAAGCCATCAAGTTGCACTTACTCTCACTTGTATTCGAATCTATGGCATCTAATCAAGTGTGGTCTATTTCTAGTTTCTTATTTTTTCTAGGAAAATTATGAAGTGTAATTTTACATAAAAATCCTATGGTATGTCACAAATTGGAAATAGAGGAAATTGCAAGTGCTTTTTCAAAATAAAAAATCATAGTAGAACTTGCATGATAGAAATATGCATGCTGATAGACCACTAAATGTCTATGATCAATGATTTATTGCTTGCTCGTTTTTGTTTTAAAGAAAAAGTAAATTGATTACAGGGTGAGTCTTCGATTGCTTATTATGAATACTTCACATGGCTAGTTTTATTAAATACACGTGTCCATGCTATGAATGCTAAAAGGGTATTGATCCAAATATTCAGTAGTCATAAAGCTTGAGTTTATAAACCCAAAGTCTCTATTCATATAGTGCAGTTGAGTTGGGACATACATTAATGAGTTATAGTTTGTTAGTTTTGTGAATGAAGCTTTGATGTATTATAGAAATAGATACAGTATATCAAAGTAGAAGCACCTATGTCTTTGGTTTATATCAAATGGTATAGTCCTCGTATAGGTATTTTGATATAGATATAAGGATACACTATGGTTTTCCTTCTCAGCAATAACAAGTACAAGTAGAAGGATTACTAAAATATGCACACATATTAAGTATGTACGTGTCCCACCATGTATAGGATAGGAGTACGAATGAGGGCATTTGAACCATATTG
This sequence comes from Dipteris shenzhenensis, assembly GCF_047967505.1. Classification (NCBI taxonomy): domain Eukaryota; kingdom Viridiplantae; phylum Streptophyta; class Polypodiopsida; order Gleicheniales; family Dipteridaceae; genus Dipteris; species Dipteris shenzhenensis. The sequence goes on along the minus strand of NC_141603.1, from coordinate 14,862,284 downwards.
CCTTGACTAATTGATCATTGCTTTTATTGAGAAGGGATATGTGGAATAGTCGAGCATGGAAAATACATAATAGAGATATGCTTACAAAGTTATGATTGGTCAATTTGTTCCTATGATACATTGGTATGGCTTGTCAATATACAATAGTAATATAGGTTTTTGAAGTTTTCTTCTTATACTCTACTGTACGAAAACAATGCAAAAATACAAAAGGGATTTTGTATTAGTACTTAGATGGGAAAACACAAAGATAGTGTACCAATAGTGTATACATGGGATGAATGCAAACATGGTTGAAAAAAAATCTTTCTTGAATAGAATTTATACACTTTTTGGACAAAGCATGAGATGAGTGCTACAAATATTTTTATAGTACACTAGATGTAGAGTATATGTTTTGGAAATGATTTGAAGTAGATTACTTTAGATGGAATCAATTTCTTATTAATAGACAACTCGCATTTGCAATTCCTAAACTGAGCTATACAATAGAAAAATACTTGGATTGTATAGAAACATAATATGTTTAGAATGCTTTTAGTATAGGATGACTTAGTGACTCGTCTAAGTCTTGGTTTTCATCAATAAGTAAAAAATGTATATATCAACTAGTTGTGTTGTAGGACTTAGCTGTAGATTTCAGCACATGTCTTTAAATTGTAGTGAAGAATAGATTTTATTCTATGGCATGAAACTTGATAGAATGACTAAAGACCTTATATATTACCCCTTTGAAAGGATTGGTAACTACAAGTAAAGTAGTAATAAGAAAAGGTTCTCTTTGTCAAATAGACTTGTTATATTTTTGCTACAGATGGTTGATACAAATTTCTCTAAGCATATTGGTGGAAATAATCTCAACGAGTACAAGAGATCAAAGTCATTAATTTTTTTTAAAATGCTAATTAGAATGATAATATCTTCAATTGTTTATAAATCCCAAGACCAAGTGCAATCTGGTAGTTCTTACTCAATACTCAATTTCTCTCATAACATCAATACAATTAAAAGTTGGTCTTATAGAAGCGCAGGTAGCTGATGTTCTAAATATATAAATGTGATCTCAGTTAGCAAGGATTCTAACAATATTAAATTCAACTTCGGTATAAACTAGGAAAACCAATACAAACTTGTATGAATGTAATGACCTCAATGAATTATCATATTTGTGGAAAGCTAAGAGTTATTGTAGGTATATATGGTCTTCAACCTATTCACTATCTTTTATTAGAAAAAAATGATGATTTCTTAACTAATAGAGATAGTAGCTTTTGGTTTCCTTCTCAAATCGTACTCTTGATCTAACCTTAGATAGTTGTACTTAGTTATTCCTTATGATATTTGTTACAGATTTACCAAAGTGGTAGAACAACAATGCCATTCTCTAAAATATTAAAGTTTAGAAATTTAAGGTCTGTGGTGTGGTCTCAGTGGGTGACTCACGTTGGGTGACTCACGTGTTGTGGTGTATTATCCTCTTGTGCACTTGGGATGTGCTTGTTGCCAGTCGTTGAATGACTGTGTGATGAATTGTGTGAAAGGAAGCACCTCCAGAATTTCATAGAGATGGAGGTTGGAGACCTTGAGCTGGCACTTCCAGTGGTGCATGAGTGCACTATCCGATAACTCTTCAAAGGAGTGTAAGTCTAGACGCCAATGAAGATCTTCAAGAGGAGACCTTGGCGGGGATGGAGAGGAAAAAGGGAGGATGAGCTAGAAGGAGGAGGAGGAGGGGAGAGGGAGGAGGGAGGAGGGAGGAGGAGGAGCAAGATGGAGGAGGGGAGAGGAGGAGGGAGGGGGAGGGAGGGAGAGGGAGAGGAAGGAGGAGGAAGGGAGGGAGGGAGTGCGGGAGGGAGGGAGGGAGGGAGAGAGAAAGAGAGGGAGGGAGGGAGATTCAAAATTTGAAATTCAAATTTCAAAAATTGGCCCCCTCCCATCATTGATGGGGGGAGAGGTATGCTATGTGAATTGTTTCAAAATTGCTCACCAAGGACTCAAGTGAGTCTTGGAGAGCTTGTAGCACCTTATTAAACATTATTATTAATCCGAGGGGATGGTAGGTGGTGGTCTGGTAGGTTGCTCTCTCTCTCTCTCTCTCTCTCTCTCTCTCTCTCTCTCTCCCTCTCTCCCTCTCTCTCTCTCTCTCTCTCTCTCTCTCTCTTCTCTCTCTCTATCTCTCCATCCCCCATGGCTAAGACCAAGTAGAAGGCGAGGAATCTGGGTGAGAAGCTGCCATCAAATGATGAAGACACACTCAATAATCCCCCACCTTTAACGAGAGACACTAGTAGAAGATTCTAGTGTGAAGGAAGAAAATTCAAGAAGAAGAGATGATTCAAAGACCAAAGAAGAAGCCAAAGAGGAGTTCTAGCAATGAAGGGAGCAGAGGATGAAACAAAATCAATTAAATGAGCAAATTTTTCATGAGGCACAAGCACAAAAAGAGATTCAAGCTCAAGGACACCCCTAGGGAATCAAATAGCAGCCACCTCTTCCCACACCCACGCCAAGCAGAGCACATCAGCCACCTCTATGTCCAGGCCAAAGAGGTCCTCCTGTAGTGAAGAAATATAGGTTCAAACTGGGTATTGTGGCACTTTGGTAAATTTAGAGGCTTTAGAAGTCAATCGATCTACTTATCCCAAAGATGAGGTTTGCCAGAGTGGTACATGAGATCATGCAGGATCTTAACCAAAGCACAACATCTAGGTGGTTGAGGCGAGGGGTTGTGGAGGCCTCTTGGCATATTTAGCAGATGCCTTTCTTCCCTTCTAGCATGCAATTGAGGCCTACTTGGTACACCTCCTGGATGATCTTATACTAATTGTCATCCACACGAGTAGGGTCATTTTGATTGTAAAAGATATACATTCACTATAGGCCTTAGGAGACCCAAGGGGGGCTTAAGGTTGTTTTGTGTATTACGCCTTGGGTGATGGTTAGGGATGGTTTGTGTATGGAACCGTGTGTGAGTCTCCATCTTTTATTTTGCTCCTATGAATATTATATATATACATATACATATACGTACACACACACACACACACATATATATATACACACACACATATACATATATACATATATACATATATATACATATATATGCATACATACATATACATATATATACATATATATACATATATATATATATACGTGTATATATATATATATATATCTATATACACACACACACATACATACACATACATATACATACGTATATATACATATACATACATACATACATATACATATATATACATATACATACATATATATACATATACGTACTCTGTATGTAAGCCCGGTGGTTGTCATCATGGTTGTAGTTTGAATCATTATATTCTTCTTAAATTGATGCCACGCTTGCACCATTTTACTCCCTTGCAGTTCTTGAACTTATGCCCTTGCACAATCCTTTGCACTTAGCCATCTCCAACTTCTTGCAATGTTTATCTCTTCGTGTAACTTCTATTACCTCTCACAATAGGTCCCTTTGGAAACACTGAGTTTTGCCATCCAGCCCCTCCCTAATGGATCCCTCTGGCTCGCAATCCATTCTATCCTAAATGGATCCCCTTGGCTCACCATGCAAACCCTCCCTAATAGATCCTCTAGCTCACCATCCAACCCCTCTCCAATGGATCCCTCTAGTGGATATACTGAGTCTAACACTCACCATCTAGCTCTTCCCATCTTGAAATCATGAGACATAGTTCCATCTAGCTTCAATATAGCTCGTACCATCTTCAAACCATGAAACATGGTCCCATCCAACTTTAGAAGCCTGATATGGGTTCTCTATCAACTATATTGTCTATAATGATAAAAAAAATATTGTCCACGATATCTTGATTGAAAAGATGCTCGGCTTGGGCAATCCACAACCTCATTACTTGGAGAAGGCATGGAGGAAAAAGGACCTTTCAGATTTATTCCTCAAAGCTTAGACTAGTAGAGACAATGAAGTTAAGGATTTGCACTTGCCATAAAATGTTCAAGTTATTTCAAAGGACATAAGGCATTTCTTTCTTGATATGAGAGGAATCGTGAAGTTTCAGCAAGTTCAAGAAGTAGTAGAGTAACTGAACAAATGTCTAGCCTTTTTCTCAAGGGAGATCTCCAAGACTATGCTAAACAACTTGAAGAATGTACAGGATGGCAGAACATCTGAGACTGTAGAAAGATGATCTTATAGATCAATTGAGAAGGGACATTGCACAAATCAGAGTAGTGATGTAGGAGCTACAAAAGTGCTTTAAATTCATGAAGGATGTAGATCGGGAAGAGAGTAGGAAAAATGCACACAACAAGAATGAGAATGTGCAATATTGGAAAGAGAAGGTGCAATATTGGGAAGATAAGAACAATGCCCTATAGTTTAGTTACAGGAGCAACATACTGTGGCTCTTGAAAATTTGAGGAAGTCCTCCATCCTTTCTGAAACCCAAACTACTCTAGCAGTCTTGCAAGAGGTTTACGATAAAGTTGCTAAAGAATTTAAAGAGATTCAACTGTGTAGGTAAGAATTAGAGCTATTGTTGTTAGTGAGAAGCAAGTGGAGCAGTGAATGAGAACATCTGTGCTCTCATGATGAGGTAGAAGGGAATCAAGAAAGAGCTTGCTCATGTACTAGGTGAGACTATGATATTGACTGCCATTGTAATAGTTAAATTAGAAGAACTTCTTTTCTGATGTAGGGTTGTATGTGCACAATCTGCCATGGGTACATCATAGATGAGTGCTATATCCGATGGTCCCAGTGTGGCCACTCTATGCATGGGTTTAACTTTGGGGTGTTTGTGCATGTAAACTTTATATGCAAAGCTTGCCATAAGCTAATTCTCAAGTCATGGAGAGACCAATTGTGTCTACCTATTGCAAATATCAACCCAGAGAAAGTAGCGATTGCATGTACATTGTTCATAAAAAGAAAGTGGTAAATAATCTATGGCAATCAATAAATGTACTAATCCATATTTATCCGTATAGGATCTAGATAGGAAGGGACACCATCTATTGGGTGTACCCCTTCAGTTCTCTTTCATGCATGCAAGAGATGAAATGGGATTCAATTCAGATGTTGTTGTAATGAGATGATGAGATTGTATTTGTGATCTGATAATGAAATGAAAGTTCTCTGTTTTGCATATACATGATCCCCAACTGTTCTGATTCATTATTGTTTCATGTTCTATCTGTATTGTCTCTACAATGTATAATCTCTGATTCCTGTTATTCGTAAGATATTGTTGACGAATCTAATGATACATTGTTTATTCATTGCAACGTGAGTGAACAAAGTGTATGACTATCGTAACGCAATGAGAGGAAAGCGTATTGTTTATGCATACCTGAATTATTTTCAGGGTTCTGGATGAACCCCAAAACACTGGCGATCATGTTGAATGAATACCCTGTCAACTCCATGTTCGTATTGATGATGAAGTGGTGGACTAGAATTGATGGATGAATGTAGATGTTCCATTACGGGCTTCTACAGTCGACAATCTTGATGAATTGTATCCATCACGCTGTCTTGCGTGCGAAGGTCGACATGCTTTGCAAACCGATATGAACGAATATTGTCATGAAGTTACTGATGATTGTGTTCTGAGTACCTAGGAATTTGCCTCCGCTTAGACATGAGTGTACATTAGGTGATGCATAAAGTGTACATCCTATCAGTTGGGGTGCGATCGTAAAGTTTTGCATCTGAACTATTTGACGCAAGTTATGATGACACAGGTGGAATGGAAGGAGCCAAGCAAAGTGTCTACATGTCAGACTCAAAAGATGAACGTCGAGGCTCCAGTGCTCTTCGAACGTGATCTCATCGCCCAACTTCGCCAAAAGCAAAATGAACATCTACCAACCATGTTACAAGTAGAAAATGTCGGGCTGCAAGCCGATGAACCCTCACGAGTGGATGGAAGAATCCCAATGGTGTCCCAAGATGACGCTCATACAGCTTCTCCGAGAGAAGTATTGTGGCATGAGTGGAACTGTGGCCTTGGCCCATTGGCAAACCTATCTTCAAGGATGGTGAGGAGTAGGGCTACAAGCCCATGCAATACTATGACCTCTTGAGAACACCAAAAATGCATTGGGTGAGTGGGTGCCTTGCACCTACAACTTGCATGACTGGATAGTCTTTGGTTTGCAATTTCCAATTACCTTCCCCAAAGACATCATCTGAAGGTAGATATTGTGATGACTTGGGATCTTTTGGCTTCTCATGGGGACCAAGAATGGTGATTGTTTTTGCCTCCTCTTCATCTTTCTCGATCATGGTCAATGCACCCTCCTCATCTAATCTACATTGCACAAGCTCATGTGAAGGAAAAAGCTCTGGCATGAAATCTAACCACCAAGGATAGTACTTCATCTCCCAATCCAATAGGTCCCCCTTTGATCCAAATTTTCCATTCCAAAGTAGATGGCAAGATCCTTCAAAGTGGTGACTTGATTCCACATGTCACACTTGACTGGCATCATTCTTATAGCAAACAAATGAAACAAAAGCCTACAACCAAAAGTTAAGTAAATGTAAGAAATACAAAAACAATCGAAAAACAACTTGACAAGTAAAGATAGCAACTACCCCCATAGAAGCCTCTTTGAAGCCAAGCAAATCTCTCCGAGCATTTTACCACCCTGAATAGGCTTTGCTTCACTTAATAATTCTTGAGAAGTTATTGATGATAGCAAACCTACAAGGGATAGGTGCTACGTGCAATCTTTGGTGTCATTGGCAAGTCAAAACTTTTTGTAAAAGTGGAGTCGATATAAATTAGTTATGTAATCTCAACTACTTATTTTGCACTAGAGAGCAAAGACATGCCTAAAAGATTGTATATTGTCACCTTCATCTCAATAATGAGCTATTTCTTCAAGTTGTTGGTCCTTTCCATCAGCGTGTCATAAAAAACTTCTTTGCCAACCCAAACATATAATTCCTTGTCTCCTAGTTGTCCAAGTGTTACCTCAAGCCATTGTAAATTAAAGGTCATGTACTAGCATGAAACTCTCTTATAAAGTTATGAAATTGTGTCTTGCACTTGTTGAAGACACTCTATGGTAATACCTTATCTCTTTGCTACTCATACAATACCCTAAGATCTTGCATTTCAAGTCATTGTCTAGATCTGCATGCACAAATTGTATAATTTTTCCAAATTTAGCTTGATTCCATCTCAAAACACTTGTTTCCTCTTCAAGGGGTCAACTATCTTGAGATACTCATCTTGTTTGTGAACTTCTCTCTAACTTTGATGTCCATAAACCCCTCTTTCTCTTACTTTTTTCAAATATTTCTCTTTCTCTCTTAGCTTGAATTTTTTCCTCAACATCACTCTGTGCCACAAAACATTAAAAAGCTTCAATTGATATTATGACATGAAGTTGGGGGTAGTGAAACTTCATGCACCTCTTTGCTTTTTGTTTCTTTGACAAAGATCCTTTATCACTTGAAAAGAGGGATAAAACATACATTTTATGCAAAGAAAACAACTGCACATCTTCCTTCCTTACTTCTGTGATAAAAGGATAAATATGCTAACATCCTAAGTTACATTATAGTCTAGAAGAGGTTAAAGAAAAGGATCAAGGAAGTCCATGATCTTACCAAGTTGATCTGCACCAAAGAGAAGCGCAATGAATTATTGAAAGAAGATCTTATGGCTCAACATGCATGCATATATTAAGTGCTAAAACTAAATGCATAGAATGATGCACCTAAAAGAGATCTTGGAAATTATAGAAATTTCATAAATAACTAAGAATTGAGAAAAAAATTTAAAGAGAAGGGCAATGCATTGTTGAAAGAAGATCTTATGGCTCAACATGCATGTATATATCAAGTGCTAAAACTAAATGCATAGAATGATGCACCTAAAAGAGATCTTGGAAATGATATAAATTTCATAAATAACAAAGAATTGAGAAAAATGTTATGGGCCACAATGGGGTTGAATAGTCATATAAATTGCCGTCTATTCATACTAATTTTGCCTGAGTAGAATTCTCCCTCAAGGCCCCACCTTCATCAATGATCCAAGGCCCATGAAATTTGAAGAGAAGAAAAAGATATATATACACAATATCTTTAGAAAAGGTTGACCCACGTGGTCGCAATGAGAATCCAAAGAAAGATGGCTCGTAGGCAAGAAATGAAGCATGGAGAGAGAAGAAAGGAAGACTCAAGAGAAATGCCATATTTTTAGAAGAAATGAAATTGCAACTCACGGAGCTCATATCATAAGAGAAGTAGATTTTTCAAAAGGAAGAGAAAAAGAAAGGAAAAAAGCTCCAAGACTACTCATCCACTATGGAGAAAAGTAGACTCCAAATTCTATACAAGGGAACATATGCAAGAGTGAGAGAGAAGGCTCAAGGAAGAGGCTTGAGAAGACAAGAGATACAACAATATGTGGCCTAACGGTGGGATACTTGTTGAACAAGGGAGAGGAGCGCTCCTTATATGGATACTATGTCACCCTCCTTCACCCATAATTACTACCTGTAGATTCCTTTCCCCAGCAAGCACATAAGCTCGTATGTCACCATCCATGTCCTTCTTGGTTACTCTTAACATGAGTCCCATCACAAGATCCACATAACTCTTTTAAAATAATAAAAGTCAAGGTCTAGAGCCCGTAGGGATTCTCCCTTTCCCATATGCCCGTATGAATGTAATGACCTCAATGAATTATCATATTTGTGGAAAGCTAAGAGTTATTGTAGGTATATATGGTCTTTAACCTAATCACTATCTTTTATTATAAAAAAATGATGATTCCTTAACTAATAGAGATTACTTTGGTTTTCTTCTCAAATCGTACTCTTGATCTAACCTTAGATAGTTGTACTTAGTTATTCCTTACGATATTTGTTACAGACTTCGTTATAGATTTACCAAAGTGGTAGAACAACAATGCCATTCTCTAAAATATTAAAGTTTACAAATTTAAGGTCTGTGGTGTGGTCTCAGTGGGTGACTCACGTGTTGTGGTGTATTATCCTCTTCTTGTGCACTTGGGATGCGCTTGTTCCAGTCGTTGAATGACTGTGTGATGAATTGTGTGAAAGGAAGCACCTCCAGAATTTCATAGAGATGGAGGTTGGAGACCTTGAGCTGGCCCTTCCAGTGGTGCATGACGCACTATCCGATAACTCTTCGAAGGACTATAAGTCTAGAGGCCAATGAAGATCTTCAAGAGGAGACCTTGGCGGGGATGGCAGAGCTTCATCATCTGTGAGCGGCATTGGTTCTTCTTTGGGGGGCCTGTAGGAGTTGTGATGTCGGTGCTTTGTACAAAATGTGTTGCTTTGAGCAACACGTTGAATGCCCCATCAGGGAGGTCGACTGGAGCATTGGAGGTGATGGACAGGGAAGGTCTATGCTGTGTAGTGGTGGTGTTGGAGGCATTGTGGAGAAGTACTTGGGTAGTGTTGTCTGAGGGAGAGGAGGTTGGGTAGCTTGTTGGGTGGGTTGGGAGGGATCTAGTGGAGGTGGTTATGGAATTTCAGCAGGGGGGGCGGTGGTATGAAAAAGGGTGATTGCATTTTGTTCTTCATCCTAGGTTATTTCTTTGGGGAGGGGAGAGGAAGGAGGGAGGAGGAGCTAGAAGGAGGAGGAGGAGGGGAGAGGGAGGAGGGAGGAGAGAGGAGGAGGAGCAAGATGGAGGAGGGGAGAGGAGGAGGGAGGGGGAGGGAGGGAGAGGGAGAGGAAGGAGGAGGAAGGGAGGGAGGGAGTGAGGGAGGGAGGGAGGGAGGGAGAGAGAAAGAGAGGAGGGAGGGAGATTCAAAATTTGAAATTCAAATTTCAAAAAGTGGCCCCCTCCCCTCATTGATGGGGGGAGAGGTATGCCATGTGAATTGTTTCAAAATTGCTCACCAAGGACTCAAGTGAGTCTTGGAGAGCTTGTAGCACCCGATTAAACATTATTATTATTCCGAGGGGATGGTAGGTGGTGGTCTGGTAGGTCACTCTCTCTCTCTCTCTCTCTCTCTCTCTCTCTCTCTCTCTCTCCCTCCCTCTCTCCCTCTCTCTCTCTCTCTCTCTCTCTCTCTCTCTCTCTCTCTCTCTCCATCCCCCCTGGCTAAGACCAAGTAGAAGGCGAGGAATCTGGGTGAGAAGCTGCCATCAAATGATGAGGACACACTCAAAAATCCCCCACCTTTAACAAGAGACACTGGTAGAAGAGTCTAGTGTGAAGGAAGAAAATTCAAGAAGAAGAGATGATTCAAAGACCAAAGAAGAAGCCAAAGATGAGTTCTAGCAATGAAGGGAGCAGAGGATGAATCAAAATCAATTAAAGGAGCAAATTTTTCATGAGGCGCAAGCACAAAAAGAGATTCAAGCTCAAGGACACCCCTAGGGAATCAAATAGCAGCCACCTCTTCCCACACCCATGCCAAGGAGAGCACATCAGCCACCTCTATGTCCAGGCCAAAGAGGTCCTCCTGTAGTGAAGAAATATAGGTTCAAACTGGGTATTGTGGCACTTTGGTAAATTTAGAGGCTTTAGAAGTCAATCAATCTACTTATCCCAAAGATGAGGTTTGCCAGAGTGGTACATGAGATCATGCAGGATCTTAACCAAAGCACAACATCTAGGTGGTTGAGGCGAGGGGTTGTGGAGGCCTCTTGGCATATTTAACAGATGCCTTTCTTCCCTTGTAGCATGCAATTGAGGCCTACTGGGTACACCTCGTGGATGATCTTATAGTAATTTTCATCCACATGAATAGGGTCATTGTGACGGTAAAAGATATACATTCACTATAGGCCTTAGGAGACCCAAGGGGGACTTAAGGTTGTTTTGTGTATTACGCCTTGGGTGATGGTTAGGGATGGTTTGTGTATGGAACCGTGTGTGAGTCTCCATCTTTTATTTTGCTCCTATGAATATTATATATATACATATACATATACGTACACACACACACACACACACATATATATATACACACACACATATACATATATACATATATACATATATATACATATATATTCATACATACACATCCATATATATATACATATATATATATATACGTATATATATCTATATATATATATACACACACACATACATATACATACGTATATATACATGTACATACATACATACATATATATATATATATATATACATATACATACATATGTATACATATACATACATACATACATATATATATATATATATATATATATATACATATTTTATATATTTGATAAAAATATCCCTTGTTTTAAATGCACATTGTACATTAATTTTTTGAGAGGTGAACCCCCCGAGTGCACATGCTGTAAATGCATCCCATTAATAAGCCCGTGCAAAGAGAATATAGCACACTCCGCGTGCTTATAAATGCATCCCATTAATAAAGTCTATCTAGCTTTGATAATATTGTACAAATCCAAGGCATTTATGGATGGAGGCAGCTTAAAAGAAGTTATCCCTTCATCATTAGGAATCTGCTGCACCAAAGAAAGCACATCGATACCATCTTTGTCAGGTGAGAACAATAGTAGTTGAGGTATAGAAATATGTGTAGGTAATTACATAACTCATTGGAACATTCTCGATAAGGTTCCCCATCTTTCCATCATTTGTGCATACAATTTATCTTTTGCAAATGAGGAGCAATATGTGACCAAGAATTGAATGAGTGACAAGAAATGGTGCTCGACATGCATGTTATGCTTTTTTGGGGTGTGTATGTGTGTGTGTGTGCGTGTGTGAGAGAGAGAGAGATTTTCATTTTTTAAGTTATGGTGCTAAATAGATTTTAAAGAATTGATTAGCAACACCTTTTCTTTGTTTTGTAGAATGGTATAATCATGTCCTTATACACCTATGGATTCTTCTGCTAAATAGATTTTAAAGAATTGATTAGCAACACCTTTTCTTGAGCAAGGGAAATTTTACTTCATAGCACATACATAGTGAGATTTTGTGACATATAGACAGACTTACAAGATCAAATTTTTGCCTCTCATAGCCCATCCCACCCCGCTTGAACACTTAGTAGCATACTATACCCATAAACAAAGCTGTCTTATTTCTTAGTGCTGTACTAAGGTCGACGTGCCGGTTTGGGTGATCAACGTCCGATCTCGGTGAAGTAAGCTCACCAATCCATGTCGGAGCGTGAGACGATTGTTGACTCCGTGGTATCGCGTAGTTTGATAAGCCCATTCCAAGAACCCAGACATCACGTAGCCTAAGACATCCACATAGGACCTCAGCCCCGGTCTGTTAACCAGCTGATCGGAATTCAGAACCTTGTTTTGCAAACTTACAAACTCGTCGTCCAAGGTGTGTATCATGTTACTGACTTGGTATATGGACTCCTGCAGGCTGTAATTGTGGAGGACGCAGAGTACGGATGGGAGATCTTCATATTGGCCTTCGCAAAATTCTCTCTGAAAGGATAGAAGGTCGTTCACATAGGCTATTTGATAAGCTACGAGCTCTTGAAGCCTGACAATAGCAGGATCCGCAAGAATCTCATCCTCTAGATCCAGATCGTTACCATATTCCGCCATGATCATGAATACGTAGCCCTCGCCGCTGAATTTCTGGAAAGACTGGTAAGTTGCAAGATCGACGATCCCTTTCTCTCGGCACAACCGAGACTCCAGGAGTAAGGCGTAGAAGAAATCTTTCACACTGTTAATGAAACGCTTTTGCAGCCGTGAGGACATGGAGGAGCGGATTTCTGTCCATACATAGAGCAGCTGTGCGGACAATTGCTGTAGATCGCTGATCTTCAAGTAATTGTTGGAGGAGCAAGGCCGGCCTTCTAGCAGAGACAGGATATAGTCGTAGTACTCCTTTCCTGACGTCAAATCGTCGGCCAAAAGCAACAAATCTTCACTCAAGTCATCCAGGATGCCCAGCAAGATGATCATCTTACACAAGGGCAATACCTTGTGATGCACCGCATCCGGCATTGCCAAACAAACAAACAATGGGGCGTTCGATTAAATGAGCAACTGCTTGGATGCTTCATTTGGTGGCTGCAAACAAGCTATCAACCAAGGGTCGTAGGCCTTTCGGACAGCATCATAATGGCGATGCAATTTAGGTAGCGTCGAGCAAGGGAGCGGGGGAAGGTAGAAACTCCGTGCGTCTACTAGTTGAGTAGGAGGGGCGATTTTAGGGGGGGCATTCTGGGGATGGGTAGGGGGATGCATCTTCTCGGAGCAGTCAAGTTGAGGCAAAGTCGAAAAGGTTGGCTTATCCATGCTCTCTTGCCTGACTAATGTGGCTTGCAAAGGACTTGGAAGGCCTCAGAGTAAGTAGTGCAGGTGGAAGCACCCAGCCATACACTTATATAGGCCACTCTGTCGATCATACGTGTTGAAGTAAAGGAATTTCGGAAGCCGGAAGCCATTTTTTAAGGGCCGACCTTCTATAATGGCATTAAATTTCATATTCATTAACAAGTTACTATGCGGTGAATAAAAGATGCAATGCATGTAACGACTGCCAAGGAAAACCGAGAGAGAGAGAGAGAGAGAGAGAGAGAGAAGAAAGTAATAAGGGGAATAGAGGGCTAGCTGAAAGAGATGTGCACATTGCCATTGCCTTTTTCTGTCCTTCAGATGTTGACATTTTCTTACACCACATCCGCAAGAGAGAGAGAGGCAGAGAAAGAGAGAGAGAGACAAAGAGATTGGTCGGTGGTTAGCTCCTTGTACAAGGAGTCAATATATACCCTTTCAGCTTTGGTTTTATGCACATGGCGTTAAAGGATTTTTGGAAGCCATTTTTGGCACCATGTAGGAATATCCGATCATGGAGGATGTTATCATGTGGTTTCACTCTCCTCTCAAAATTCAATTTTAATGAGAGAGAGAGAGAGAGAGAGAGAGAGAGAGAGAGAGAGATTAGTCGGTGGGTGACTACTTTTTACAAGAGAGAGAGGGAGAGAGAGACATCGAACGATGGGTGACTACTTTTTACAAGGAGCCAGTATATATAAGGAGTAAGCATATACGCCCTCTCAACGTTGATTCTATTCACGTGGCATTAAAGGATTTTTGGAAGCCATTTTTGAAGGGCCAACCTTCTATAATGGCATTAAATTTCATATTCATTAACAAGTTACTATGCGGTCAATATAAGTTACAATGCATGTAACGATTGCCAAGGAAAATCAATAGAGAGAGAGAGAGGGAGAGAGAGAGAGAGAGAGAGAGAGAGAAGGAAGTACTAAGGGGAATAGAGGGCTAGAAAGACGTGTGGAAAAAGACCAATATTCCAATTTGCGTATTGGCATTGCCTTTTTCTTGTCCTTCAGATGTTGACATTTTTTTACACTACACGCACAAGAGAGAGAGAGACAAAGAGAGAGATTGGTCGGTGATTGACTCCTTTGTACAAGGAGTCAATATATACCCTTTCAACTTTGGTTTTATGCACATGGCATTAAAGGATTTTTGGGTGCCATTGTTGGCACCATGTAGGAATATTCGATCATGGATGATGTTCTCATGTGGTTTCACTCTCCTCTCAAAATTCAATTTTAATGAGAGAGAGAAAGAGATTGGTCGGTGGGTGGGTCGGTGGGTGACTACTTTTTACAAGAGAGAGAGGGAGAGAGATTGGTTGGTGGGTGACTCATCTAAGTCTTGGTTTTCATCAATAAGTAAAAAATGTATATATCAACTAGTTGCGTTGTAGGACTTAGCTGTAGATTTCAGCACATGTCTTTAAATTATAGTGAAGAATAGTTTTACTCTATGGCATGAAACTTGATAGAATGACTAAAGACTGAATATATTACCCATTTGAAAGGATCGATAACTACAAGTAAAGTAGTAATAGGAAAAGGTTCTCTTTGTCAAATAGACTTGTTATATTTTTGCTACACATGGTTGATATAAATTTCTCTAAGCATATTGGTGGAAATAATCTCAACGAGTACAAGAGAACAAAGGCATTAATTTTTTTTTAAATGATAATTAGAATGATAATATCCTCAATTGTTTATAAATCCCAAGATCAAGTGCATTCTAGTAGTTCTTACTCAATACTCAGTTTCTCTCATAACATCAATACAATTGAAAGTTGCTTTTATAGAAGCGCAGGTAGCTGATGTTCTAAATATATAGTGATCTCAGTTAGCAAGGATTCTAACAATATTAAATTCAACTTGGGTATAAACTAGGAAAACCAATACAAACTTGTATGAATGTAATGACCTCAATGAATTATCATATTTGTGGAAAGCTAAGAGTTATTATAGGTATATATGGTCTTCAACCTATTATTGTGGATGGGCAGATAGGGTTTATAGATCAGAGGGGCAAAGAAGAGATAGGGAGGTGGGCTGAAGATCAAGAGAAAACTATGACATTGCTAAGATGGGGCGGTAGTGGTCGGGATTACGATGGAGGATGGTTTGAAGGGCATTGGGCGGTAGTGGAGTAGTGAGGTCTAGGTAGAAGGTGAGGTTTTGTGCACGAAGTGCATCAAAGTGCATTTGGAGGATTTGCATGATGGTCCGTGGTGCAAATGTATACATGGCTAACTATGGAGACACCTCCCATACATCCTGAACTCCTAAAGCTCGCGGTCTTCCAACCCTGACTCTTCCGAGTGGCCAGTGGCATGTTGTCTCTCATCTTGGAGGGAGACTGTGAGGCTCCTCTCTTGTGCCAAGAGATTTTATATGGAGCGGGTCTGTTGGTCCTGGGTCTCCTAGGTGCATGCGTACCACTGCTCTGCATATTATTGCTGCTCCAACGTCGTACGTCGGGCTGATTCTGCCTTTTCTACTTGATCCATAAACGTTTGGACCAGGGATTTGCTAGTGGTGAGGTCATCTTTGACTTTCATCAGCTAGAGCTCTTCCACCTTAGCCCAGTACTCTTCGGCTCGATGTAGTGTGGCCTGGCTCGTTGCTTGAGCTGCGACCATTGTCGAGTGGCTTTCATGTGCCGAGAGCTGGGCTTGAACGAGGTTGGAGGAGAGTTGTGAGGCTTGCTTTTGCATCCTTTGTAAGATTGTGCGGGTGACTTGTGGCAATTGTGCCATGGCTTCAAAGAGGTTCATTTCTATGGTGTCGGTGCGTGACAATTGATCTGCCATCACATATGGCTATAGCCTCCCATTGCCCTGTACTGGGGTGTGCTGACTTTCATTGCACAAATTCATGGAACTGGCTTTCCTCATATGGGTTGGGCGGCTGACTTTGTTCTGGTTGCACTTGGGGGACCGGAGTGGCACCTGGGATTGTCCATGCTCTCTTGGGCCTAGTTTCTGTCTCTTCGTGCTCGATCGGCATGGGACCGATGGCAGATTTCTCAACAAGTCCATAGCCGATGGGTGGATGCTGACTTTTGAGGTAGTAGAGGACCGACATGTACAACATGGGGTTGCTGATGATGTCCCCGTGGGTGCTGAGGTCCTCTCTCATCTGAATGCAATAGTAGTCAGCCCACTTCGTCTTTTGAAAGTTCACCATCCTCAGCAAGATATTGGGCACAATGGCTTGCTGATGATCCGAGTGCTTTACTTGAGTGAGCCATTGCAGGGCTCTTGCTGGGTGCTCTACCTCGGGCTTGTAGATGGTGTTGAACTAGATGTGGCCTCTGCACTTGTGGTGGTTGTAGGGACATAACTTCTTTAGGGAGCCGAGGTTCTTATTTTGCTGAGAATATTTTTCTGCCACCAGTGGCAGGTTGAATATTACCCACACCGTGTCTTGATTGATTTGGTAGTGGTGGGAGTTGCCTGCTGCATCTCTCAAGACACCGATTTTGGTGTTGTCGTTGTATGTCTTGAAGAACTCTGCCAATACCTTCATGTCCAGGTGGCATGCGAAGCAATCTGCTACTCTCTGCAAGCCTGAAAAGTTAAGGTCTTCCATGACTACCGGGTCCTGGAGAGTGGAATATGCTGCTACAGTGTGGTAGTGGAGGGTGTAGTCCCGACCCTCGAATGCGAAGCATGAGTGGACCATGCAAGCATTTAGCTCTCGAAGCTATGATTCTCCCAATTGCAAGTGTGCTTGCGAACACATGATCTTGTCCTCACCAACGGTTGGGACCGGGGTGTGCTTACGTGTTTTCATGGGAGTTGTGCCTACTGTGGCTGGCTCCTCTTGAGTAGCTTGTCTGGTGGAGGTGTCTTCCTCTTGTAAGTCCTCCGTGGGTAATTTGTCTGGCATTCAAATTGTGGCTGAACGGGTGCTCTGAGAGTCTGATGGGCCAGTGGCCTCTGGAATAGGGCGAGGGTGGAGGTCCAGGTGTGACTCGAATTCGAAAAAGTCGTGTTCGGACTCCATGGCAAACAGAAGTGGGAGTTGCATGACAAGGGAATCCATGGATGAGGAAGAAAAAGAGGACATCAATTTGTTGGTGGGAATGGAGGGGAAGTGGGTAGGAAACTATCAGATTTTTGGAAATGTTGATAGAGTTTGGCTGCAACTGCTATGGCAATGACCCGGCTGTGTAGGCCTACTTTTATAGATTTTTATCCCCCTGATTGGTGGGATACTAGTTTGGCGACGATCAGAGTTGAATTTATGGCGACGGTTGGTAGTGAACATCGTAGTATCTTTTCAATTTGCTTCTGTTTAGGTAGCCATCCATTTATGTTCCATCAAGGGTGGCTATTCGGCACGCCCCTTGGGGGGTGATCTCAGCTACATGGGAAGGACCCATACCTTGGTACTTAAGCTTATGTTTGATGTTGCAAACATTGTACAGGAGTGCCAAGTCTCCTTCTGCCAGGTCCTTGTTCTTGAGGTTGTAGTCGAACCACTTTTTACGTTGAACCTTTTCTACCTGGAGAGCATAAGGTGCTTGCAACCTTGTCTCCTCTAGCTTTTCGAGGTCGACTAGCCATTCGGCCAGTGCATTTTTCGTGAGTCTTTCCTTTATAGCAAGACGGAGGCTAGGCACTACATACTCCATTCGCAATTCTGCCTCTACCCCAAAGGCTAATTTGAAGGGGCTACAATGAGTTGCCACCTTGTAGGAGGTCTTGTAGGCCGATAACATTGCTATGAGCTTATGCGCCCAGTCGGTACGACTGGCTTCTACCGTACATGTGATAATCTTACAACAAGTTTTGTTTGATCTTTTAGCCAAGCCATTTGCTCTGGGGTAGTATGGCATTGACATCCTATGAATGATCATAAACTCGCTTGTCAGGATTGCTATGGTTTTGTTGAGGAAGTGAGTTCCTTGGTCACTGACTAACTCTAACGGGCATCCAAACCACGTGATGACTTGTTCATATAAGAACTTGGCGATGGATCTTGCATTAGCCTTTATTGTGGCTCTTCCTTCGACCCACTTGGTGAAGTAGTCAGTAGCTAGGATGATGTATCGAGCCCCGGTCCCCTTAGCGACTGGGCTTATGGGACCAATGAAATCGATGCCCCACTTCTCCAAGGGTTGGTCAGCTCTAGGATCTCAGTTAGGGGCATCATGTCGTCCCTGTGTGGATTTGGATGCGTTGGCAGGGGTCACATCGTTTGATGAATTTGGCCGCATCTTCGAAGAGCGTTAGCCACTAGAGACCAGCTTGCAGCACTTTTCATGCTGTGAAGAGAAACATGTTATAGCTAACAAGTAGTGCCTGAATTTCTTGACTGCAAAGGCCATGGCAAGACCAGCTTGCATCAATGTGGATGTGGAATATTAAATTACAGTCGGGAGACGTCAATACTCGGGTGGTGGCTAGAGCTAGCTTGAAGGTTTCAAAGGATGTTTGACATTCATCAGTCCACTCAAAGGATACTAGCAGTTTGTATAACACGTAGGCTATGTTGGCATAGAATAGTATGAATCTTTGGTAATAGCCCATATGTGCAATAAATCATTGGACTCCCTTAGCATTGGTGGGGGGCTGTAACTCCAAAATTAGTTTGATTTTATTGTGGTCTGTAGAGATTTCATTCTGGGACACTATGTGACCCAAGATGACACCATGTTTGACCCAAAATTGGCACTTGAGGGGGTTGAGGGATATGCAGTATAAGCGACACTTCTCGAGGATGAGCCTGAGATACTTCAGGTGGTCATCCCATTTTGAGTTCATGCAGATATCGTCCAAAAAGTCTTCTACAAAGTCCCTCAGGTACTTGAATACCATGATCACCATACATTGGAAAGTAGCTGGGGCATTGGTTAGACCAAATATCATAACTTTGGCTGCATATACTCCCCATTTGGTTGTGAAGGTGGTCTTATGTTGATCTTGGGCGCCGATTGAGACTTGGTTGTAACCCAAAAATCCATCTAAGAAGTTATACCCTTCCTTTCCAAACAACCCTTTCTAGAACATGTTCCGTGAATGGCAGGGGGTAGTGGTCACGTCTAGTGGCTATGTTAACCTTCTTTAAATCCACGCATACTTTGATGTTTCCATTCTTCTTCAGAATTATCACAATGGGCATCTGTATGCTCGATCTCGTAGATGAATCCTGCATCTATGAGTTTTTGGATTTCTTCCCTCACTATGAGTGCCTTCGAAAGAAATATTGCCCTATCATGCAAGCCTTTGAAGGTCAAGCATGAACAAGGCCATCAGGAGAGCTCCACTTGAAAAGGAATATTGCCCTGCCATGCAAGCCTTTGGAGGATGTCAGACATAAATAGAATAGGTCCACCATGCATAGGGGAGACGAGGCTAGAGATGAAGACATTCAATGGGCAAAAGAGGTAAAATGGAAAGTCGCTCAAGAATATGAAGCTTGAATACAACACATGGCATTATCATGTTTGAAATGCAATGCGACCACATTGTAGAAAGAAGAAGATAAAACGGGCAAGATGTTCATAAAAGCAAGCATGGAAAACAAGGAGCAATTGAGAAATAGGCTATGAGCAGTGGAGAAATAGCATTTTGTATGAGATGAGGCTCTTTTATGCCTACATCTAAGCATTACCAACCCAATATTTCCTAGTCAAACACGTGCCATTTGACCAATTGGCATACCCAAATTATCATGAGTTGCCTTCAATCAATCAAAGTCAATATGGCCCTTGAGGGCTCCCTTTTAGGGGCAAGGGCCATATTGTCAAGTCCTGATGGCATGATTCACCTACAAAACTATGATGGCGATAGGTAATTCATTGTGGTGGGTGGAATTAGACTTCAATCGATCTTTTATGCATGTGTTCAAATAATCACGAGTTCCCTTCAATGAATCAAAATTCAAGCTGAATTAATCACGCATGCCTTCACATGATGGCATCATTCCCAACCACTAAATTTAAGGCGAATTAATCACATATCCCAACCCAATGGAATGCCTAAATAATCATGAGTTGCATCCAATCAATCAAAATTTGAGTTGTATACTTGTGTCCAATGCATGCCAGCCATGTGGCTTCATTTCCAATGGTTGGGCCATCAAATTAAGTCTTGATGACTGGTAATTAACTGCTTACTCTATTTACTTTGCATGCAAGCCTAATGGTTATCACTCGGGGGGGTCACTCATCATATGTAACTCTATCACGTGAGTTCAACAGAAGGATATTTTTTATTTCTAAAATAAATATACTCATCATACAGAAGGCATACCCAAATTATCATGAGTTGCCTTCAATCAATCAAAGTCAATATGGCCCTTGAGGGCTCCCCTTTAGGGGCAAGGGCCATATTGTCAAGTCCTGATGGCATGATTCACCTACAAAACTATGATGGTGATAGGTAATTCATTATGGTGGGTGGAATTAGACTTCAATTGATCTTTTATGCATGTGTTCAAATAATCACGAGTTCCCTTCAATAAATCAAAATTCAAGCTGAATTAATCACACATGCCTTCACATGATGGCATCGTTCCCAGCCACCAAATTTAAGGCAAATTAATCACGTATGCCAACCCAATGGAATGCCTAAATAATCATGAGTTGCATCCAATCAATCAAAATTTCAGTTGTATACTTGCGTCCAATGCATGCCAGCCAAGTGGCTTCATTCCCAATGGTTGGGCCATCAAATTAAGTCTTGATGACTGGTAATTAATTGCTTACTCTATTTACTTTGCATGCAAGCCTGAGGGTTATCATCATGGTTATAGTTTGAATCATCATCTCGGGGGGGTCACTCATCATATGTAACCCTATCACGTGAGTTCAACAGAAGGATATTTTTTATTTCTAAAATTTACAAAAATAAATATACATAAGGGACTATTTAAAATAGTTTTGGAAAAAATTTATAGATTTGTATAGAAAAGGGGTACATTTTATTAATGAAAAATTTATAGATAAGGGATTTTAGAAATATGGCTTGAACGCATGTGGTATAGAGGGTTTATACATAGTGACCCCCTCGAGATCATCATTACATTCTTAAATTGACACCACCCCTGTACACTCCCTTGCAGTTCTTGATCTTACACCCTTGCACACTCCCTTGCACTCAACCAACCAATCAAAATTTAGTTCTATACTGCCGTTCAATGCATTCCAAAAATATGGCTTCATTCCTAGTGGATGGGCTGCCAAATTAAGTCTCAGTGACTCATAATTTCTCACTCTATTTACTCTACATGCAAGTCCAATGGTGCATGCAAGGTCAATGGTTGTCATGGTGGCTGCAATTTGAATCATCATTACATTATTAAATTGATGCCATCTTTGTACACTCTCTTGTAGTTCTTGACCTTATGCCCTTGCACACTCCCTTGCACTCAACCAATCAATCAAAATTTGAGCCAATTACTTGTGTCCAATGCACGCCAACCAAGTGACTACATCCCCAATGGTTGGTCTACCAAATTAAGTTTCGATTGATCAGTAATTAACTACTCACTCTACTTACTCTGTATGTAAGCCCAGTGGTTGTCATCATGGATGTAGTTTGAATCATTACATTCTTCTTGAATTGACGCCACCCTTGCACCATTTTACTCCCTTGCAGTTCTTGAACTTATTCCCTTGCACACTCCTTTGCACTTAGCCATCTCCAACTTCTTGCAATGTTTATCTCCTCATGTAACTTCTATTACCTCTCACAATAGGTCCCTTTGGAAACACTGAGTTTTGCCATTTAGCCCCTCCCTAATGGATCCCTCTAGCTCGCAATCCATTCTGTCCCAAATGGATCCCCTTGGCTCACCATGCAAACCCTCCCTAATAGATCCTCTAGCTCACCATCCAACCCCTCTAGCTCACCACCAATGGATCCCTCTAGTGGATATACTGAGTCTAACACTCACCATCCAGCTCTTCCCATCTTGAAATCATGAGACATAGTTCCATCTAGCTTCAATCTAGCTCGTACCATCTTGAAACCATGAAACATGGTCCCATCCAACTTTAGAAGCCTGATATGGGTTCTCTATCAACTATATTGTCTATAATGATAAAAAAAATCTTGTCGATGACATCTTGATTGAAAAGATGCTCGGCTTTGGCAATTCACAACCTCATTACTTGGAGAAGGCATGGAGGAAAAAGGACCTTTCAGATTTATTCCTCAAAGCTTAGACTAGTAGAGACAATGAAGTTAAGGATTTGAACTTGCCATAAAATTTTCAGGTTATTTCGAAGGACATAAGGCATTTCTTTCTTGATATGAGAGGAATCGTGAAGTTTCGGCAAGTTCAAGAAGTAGTAGAGTAACTGAACAAATGTCTAGCCTTTTTCTCAAGGGAGATCTCCAAGACTATGCTAAACAACTTGAAGAATGTACAGGATGGCAGATCCAAACTAACATCTGAGACTGCAGAAAGATGATCTTATAGATCAATTGAGAAGGGACATTGCACAAATCCGAGTAGTGATGTAGGAGCTACAAAAGTGCTTTAAATTCATGAAGGATGTAGATCGGGAAGAGAGTAGGAAAAATGCACACAACAAGAATGAGAATGTGCAATATTGGAAAGAGAAGGTGCAATATTGGGAAGATAAGAACAATACCCTATAGTTTAGTTACAGGAGCAACATGCTGTGGCTCTTGAAAATTTGAGGAAGTCCTCCATCCTTTCTGAAACCCAAACTACTCTAGCGGTCTTGCAAGAAGTTTACGATAAAGTTGCTAAAGAATTTAAAGAGATTCAACTCTGTAGGTAAAAGAATTAGAGCTGTTGTTGTTAGTGAGAAGCAAGTGGAGCAGTGAATGAGAACATCTGCGCTCTCATGATGAGGTAGAAGGGAATCAAGAAAGAGCTTGCTCATAAACTAGGTGAGACTATGATATTGACTGCCATTGTAGTAGTTAAATTAGAAGAACTTCTCCTCTGATGTAGGGTTGTATGTGCACAATCTACCATGGGTACATCATAGATGAGTGCTATATCCGATGGTCCCAGTGTGGCCACTCTATGCATGGGTTTAACTTTGGGGTGTTTGTGCATGTAAACTTTATATGCAAAGTTTGCCATAAGCTAATTCTAAAGTCATGGAGAGACCAATTGTGTCTACCTATTGCAAATATCAATTCAGAGAAAGTAGCGATTGCATGTACATTTTTATGGGGTGTGTATGTGTGTGTGTGCGCGCGCGTGTGTGTGTGAGAGAGAGAGAGATTTTCATTTTTAAAGTTATCGTGCTAAATAGATTTTAAAGAATTGATTAGCAACACCTTTTCTTTGTTCTGTAGAATGGTATAATCATGTCCTTATACACCTATGGATTCTTCTGCTAAATAGATTTTAAAGAATTGATTAGCAACACCTTTTCTTGAGCAAGGGAAATTTTACTTCATAGCACATACATAGTGAGATTTTGAGACATATAGATAGACTTACAAGATCAAAATTTCTCCTCTCATAGCCCATCCCACCCCGCTTGAACACTTAGTAGCGTACTATACCCATAAACAAAGCTGTCTTATTTCTTAGTGCTGTACTAAGGTCGACGCACCGGTTTGGGTGATCAACATCCGATCTCGGTGAAGTAAGCTCACCAATCCATGTCAGAGCATGAGACCATTGTTGACTCCATGGTATCGTGCAGTTTGATAAGCCCATTCCAAGAACCCAGACATCACATAGCCTAAGACATCCACATAGGACCTCAACCCCGGTCTATTGACCAGCTGATCGGAATTCAGAACCTTGTTTTGCAAACTTACAAACTCGTCATCCAAGGTGTGTATCATGTTACTGACTTGGTATATGGACTCCTGCAGGCTGTAATTGTGGAGGACGCAGAGTACGAATGGCAGATTCATATTGGGCTTCACAAAATTCTCTCCGAAAGGATAGAAGGTCGTTCACATAGGCTATGTGATAAGCTACGAGCTCTTGAAGCCTGACAATAGCAGGATCCGCAAGAATCTCGTCCTCTAGATCTAGATCATTACCATATTCTGCCATGATCATGAATACGTAGCCCTCACCGCTGAATTTCAGGAAAGACTGGTAAGTTGCAAGATCGACGATCCCTTTCTCTCGACACAACCAAGACTCCAGGAGTAAGGCGTAGAAGAAAGTAATAAGGGGAATAGAGGGCTAGCTGAAAGAGATGTACACATTACCATTGCCTTTTTCTATCCTTCAGATGTTGACATTTTCTTACACCACATGCCCAAGAGAGAGAGAGACAGAGAAAGAGAGAGAGAGAGAAAGAGATTGGTCGATGGTTGGCTCCTTGTACAAGGAGTCAATATACCTTTCAGCTTTGGTTTTATGCACATGGCGTTAAAGGATTTTTGGAAGCCATTTTTGGCACCATGTAGGAATATCCGATCATGGAGGATGTTATCATGTGGTTTCACTCTCCTCTCAAAATTCAATTTTAATGAGAGAGAGAGAGAGAGAGAGAGAGAGAGATTAGTTGGTGGGTGACTACTTTTTACAAGAGAGAGAGGGAGAGAGAGAGATTGGAAGATGGGTGACTACTTTTTACAAGGAGCCAGTATATATAAGGAGTAAGCATATACGCCCTCTCAACATTGATTCTATTCACGTGGCATTAAAGGATTTTTGGAAGCCATTTTTGAAGGGCCAACCTTCTATAATGGCATTAAATTTCATATTCATTAACAAGTTACTATGCAGTCAATATAAGTTACAATGCATGTAACGATCGCCAAGGAAAATCAATAGAGAGAGGGAGAGGGAGAGAGAGAGAGAGAGAGAGAGAGAGAGAGAGAGAGAGAGAGAGAGAGAGAGAGAAAGAGAGAGAGAGAGAGAAGGAAGCACTAAGGGGAACAGAGGGCTAGAAAGACGTGTGGAAAAAGACCAATATTCCAATTTGCGTATTGGCATTGCCTTTTTTTTGTCCTTCAGATGTTGACATTTTCTTACACCACGCACGAGAGAGAGAGACAGAGAGATATATTGGTCGGTGATTGACTCCTTTGTACAAGGAGTCAGTATACCCTTTCAACTTTGGCTTTATGCATATGGCATTAAAGGATTCTTGGAAGCCATTTTTGGCACCATGTAGGAATATTCGATCATGGATGATGTTCTCATGTGGTTTCACTCTCCTCTCAAAATTCAATTTTAATGAGAGAGAGAGAGATTGGTCGGTGGGTGACTACTTTTTACAAGAGAGAGAGGGAGAGAGAGAGATTGGACGATGGGTGACTACTTTTTACAAGGAGCCAGTATATATAAGGAGTAAGCATATATGCCCTCTCAACGTTGATTAGAACTATTCACGTGGCATTAAAGGATTTTTGGAAGCCATTTTTGAAGGGCCAACCTTCTATAATGGCATTAAATTTCATATTCAGTAACAAGTTACTGTGCGGTCAATATAAGTTACAATGCATGTAACGATTGCCAAGGAAAATCAATAGAGAGAGAGAGGGGGAGAGAGAGAGAGAGAGAGAGAGAGAGAGAGAGAGAGAGAAGGAAGTACTAAGGGGAACAAAGGGCTAGAAAGACGTGTGGAAAAAGACCAATATTCTAATTTGCATATTGGCATTGCCTTCTTTTTGTCCTTCAGATGTTGACATTTTCTTACACTACACGCACGAACTACACGCACGAGAGAGAGAGACAGAGAGAGAGATTGGTCGGTGATTGACTCCTTTGTACAAGGAGTCAATATACCCTTTCAACTTTGGTTTTATGCACATGGCATTAAAGGATTTTTGGAAGCCATTTTTGGCACCATGTAAGAATATTCGATCATGGATGATGTTCTCATGTGGTTTCACTCTCCTCTCAAAATTCAATTTCAATGAGAGAGAGAGAGATTGGTCGGTGGGTGACTACTTTTTACAAGAGAGAGAGGGAGAGAGAGAGATTGGACGATGGGTCACTACTTTTTACAAGGAGCCAGTATATATAAGGAGTAAGCATATACACCCTCTCAACGTTGATTCTATTCACGTGGCATTAAAGGATTTTTGGAAGCCATTTTTGAAGGTCCAACCTTCTATAATGGCATTAAATTTCATATTCATTAACAAGTTACTATGCGGTCAATATAAGTTACAATGCATGTAACGATTGCCAAGGAAAATCAATAGAGAGAGAGAGAGGGAGAGAGAGAGGGAGAGAGAGAGAGAGAGAGAGAGAGAGAGAGAGAGAGAGAGAGAGAGAGAGAGAGAGAGAAGGAAGTACTAAGGGGAACAAAGGGCTAGAAAGACGTGTGGAAAAAGACCAATATTCCAATTTGCATACTGGCATTGCCTTTTTTTTGTCCTTCAGATGTTGACATTTTCTTACAGTACACGCACGGGAGAGAGAGACAGAGAGAGAGATTGGTCGGTGATTGACTCCTTTGTACAAGGAGTCAATATACCCTTTCAACTGTGGTTTTATGCACATGGCATTAAAGATTTTTTGGAAGCCATTTTTGGCACCATGTAAGAATATTCGATCATGGATGATGTTCTCATGTGGTTTCACTCTCCTCTCAAAATTCAATTTTAATAGAGAGAGAGAGATTGGTCGGTGGGCGATTACTTTTTACAAGAGAGAGAGGGAGAGAGAGAGATTGGATGATGGGTGACTACTTTTTACAAGGAGCCAGTATATACCCTTTCAACTTTGGTTTTATGCAAGTGGCATTAAAGGATTCTTAGAATCCATTTTTGAAGGGTGGCACTATGTAGGAATATCCGATCATGAATGATGTTCTTCGAGTCTTGGTTTCACTCGCCTCTCAAAATACAATTAATTCATTCATCTTTACATCCCCGCACTCCTACAAAAGGCTAAATTAATCTAAAAGATGAAAGCCTTACTCTTTCGCTCAGGGGGTTCACCTCACAAATTTCATTATTATGATTTTATTTTTTACAAAAAATGCCAGCTATATTAAAGGGCTGGTTAGGCCTCAAAAAAGAAAGACCAATTACAAAACAGGACTGACTACAAGGGGGGATAGCCGCCGCCTACGTTGATTTTCATGGAGTTCTTCCCAACATCTATCCATTATCAATTGTTGAATATGAGTTAATCTATAAATTAATATAAATATTATAAAATTATTATATAAATACATTAATTAAAAAAATATAACAATGAAAATAATTTTGAAAGGGAGGTCTTCTAGCATATGTGCTTTATATAATACTTATTCTTTAAACAACGAAGAATTAGTGAATGTATTTGTAAGGTAGTTCTTAATCTGAAAAATCTCTACAATATTCTTCCTGCTATTAACTAGATATTAAATTTTAGTTTTAATAAAAATATACATTATCAACTTAAAAACTAATATAAATATAATATAATTATTGTATAAATTTAAATAAATATATATTATACATTAATAACATTTAAAATTATGTATATTATATAGTAATAACCTTTAAATTTTAAAAAGTAGTCAATCAAAGAATTGAATTAATTTAAAAAATAAGAAAATATTAAAATTTACACACCTGCTTTTAACATATATGCTTTTCTTCCATGTGTATAATAATTGTTAGTCGAAGAATAGATAATGTATTTGTAAGGTAGGTATTTAAAACCATAGAGGTTTAGCATACTTGTTTATCTTTTTTACAGTATGTAATACTTTGCAAAAGCCTTAAACTTTGTTTAAGGCTTTGCACAAAACTACAGTATCATTGAATCCATATCATTTTTCTACTTTAGCACCCACCAGATATCCATGGTATGAATCCATGATATGGAATACATATTTCTTCTAAATATTTCTTATCACATAATTCTTCATTTCTTCTGATACATCATGCAGTATGAATGTAAGAAAATATGAATCAGTGTGCTTTTATCAGTGTGCTTTTAGCCTATGTGCTTGTCCCTAATCAGTAGGATACTTTGACTAGGTAGACTTATAATTACTTAAAGTAGAGCCTTTGCAAAGAATCGTACCTAGTATTGGATATAAACAAAACACTTTGGAAAGCAAATAATATATAGTCTATATATATCTAAACTAAAAACTTTAGAATGCATATTTTATATAGTCTATATACCTTAAATCTTACACCCTAAATCTTGAATCCTAAAGTTCCCAAAATCTTAGGTTATACAATCTACGCTCTTAAACTTATATAACATTTCTAATCCCTAGACCCTAAACCCTAAACCTTAAACCCTAACCCCTATCGCTTCAATTCTAAAACTTAATTTCTAGATCCTAAACCCTAGATTCTAGACTCTAAGCTCATGACCTTATATACTAAACCCTAAACCCTAAATCCTAAACCCTAAAATAATAGTCATAAACCCTAAACCCTAAATGCTAAATCCTAAAAAATTAGAATGGCACATGAAACCACTAGGTGGATACTATATTAGGTAACACGGTGCTTGTATGGTGTACACATGTGGAAAACAGTATTAAATGGTAAGCATATAGAAGTAATCCTTATCCAAGCCCCATTTCCCCCCTCTTGCTTATCATAATAGAGACACTCTCCCTCCCCCTTTCTCGATGCAATACAACCTAACTCTGAAGCCTCCTACCTCACAAAGCCCTTGATTGAGGCATAAACACATGTTTTCCTAGTTACCTTCATCCCAAAATCGAACTTGCTACTATCAATAATCTATGGAAATGTATTCATGTAGTCGTCATGCAAAGCCATCAAGTTGCACTTACTCTCACTTCTATCCGAATCTACGGCATCTAATCAGGTGTGGTCTATTTCTAGTTTCTTATTTTTTCTAGGAAAATTATGAAGTGTAATTTTACACAAAAATCCTGTGGTATGTCACAAATTGGAAATAGAGGAAATTGCAAGTGCTTTTTCAAAATAAAAAATCGTAGTAGAACCTGCATGATAGAAATATGCATGCTGATAGACCACTAAATGTCTATGATCAATAATTTATTGCTTGCCTGTTTTTGTTTTAAAGAAAAAGTAAATTGATTACAGGGTGAGTGTTCGATTGCTTATTATGAATACTCCACAATGCTAGTTTTATTAAATACACGTGTGTCCATGCTATGAATGCTAAAAGGGTATTGATCTAAATATTTGGTAGCCATAAAGCTTGAGTTTATAAACCCAAAGTCTCTATTCATATAGTGCAGTGAGTTGGGACATACATTAATGAGTTATAGTTTGTTAGTTTTGTGAATGAAGCTTTGATGTATTATAGAAATAGATACAGTATATCAAAGTAGAAGCACCTATGTCTTTGGTTTATATCAAATGGTAAGTCCTCGTATAGGTCTTTTGATATAGATATAAGGATACACTATGGTTTTCCTTCTCAGCAATAACAAGTACAAGTAGAAGGATTACTAAAATATGCACACATATTGAGTATGTACGTGTCCCATCATGTATAGGATAGGAGTACAAATGAGGGCATTTGAACCATATTGCCTTGACTAATTGATCATTGCTTTTATTGAAAAGGGATATGTGGAATAGTCGAGGATGGAAAATACATAATAGAGATATGCTTACAAAGTTATGATTGGTCAATTTGTTCCTATGATACATTGGTATGGCTTGTCAATATACAATAGTAATATAGGTTTTTGAAGTTTTCTTCTTATACTCTACTGTACAAAAACAATGCAAAAATACAAAAGGGATTTTGTATTAGTACTTAGATGGGAAAACACAAAGATAGTGTACCAATAGTGTATACATGGGATGAATGCAAACATGGTTGAAAAAAAATCTTTCTTGAATAGAATTTATACACTTTTTGGACAAAGCATGAGATGAATGCTACAAATATTTTTATAGTACACTAGATGTAGAGTATATGTTTTGGAAATGATTTGAAGTAGATTACTTTAGATGGAATCAATTTCGCATTTGCAATTCCTAAACTAAGCTGTACAATAGAAAAATACTTGGATTGTATAGAAACATAATATGTTTAGAATGCTTTTAGTATAGGATGACTTAGTGACTCGTCTAAGTCTTGGTTTTCATCAATAAGTAAAAAATGTATATATCAACTAGTTGTGTTGTAGGACTTAGCTGTAGATTTCAGCACATGTCTTTAAATTGTAGTGAAGAATAGTTTTACTCTATGGCATGAAACTTGATAGAATGACTAAAGACTGAATATATTACCCCTTTGAAAGGATTGGTAACAACAAGTAAATTAGTAATAAGAAAAGGTTCTCTTTGTCAAATAGACTTGTTATATTTTTGCTACAGATGGTTGATATAAATTTCTCTAAGCATATTGGTGGAAATAATCTCAACGAGTACAAGAGATCAAAGGCCTTAAATTTTTTTAAAATGATAATTAGAATGATAATATCCTCAATTGTTTATAAATCCCAAGATCAAGTGCATTCTAGTAGTTCTTACTCAATACTCAGTTTCTCTCATAACATCAATACAATTGAAAGTTGGTCTTATAGAAGTGCAGGTAGCTGATGTTCTAAATATATAAATGTGATCTTAGTTAGCAAGGATTCTAACAATATTAAATTCAACTTGGGTATAAACTAGGAAAACCAATACAAACTTGTATGAATGTAATGACCTCAATGAATTATCATATTTGTGGAAAGCTAAGAGTTATTGTAGGTATATATGGTCTTCAACCTATTCACTATCTTTTATTAGAAAAAAATGATGATTTCTTAACTAATAGAGATAGTAGCTTTTGGTTTCCTTCTCGAATCATACTCTTGATCTAACCTTAGATAGTTGTACTTAGTTATTCCTTACGATATTTGTTATAGATTTACCAAAGTGGTAGAACAACAATGCCATTCTCTAAAATATTACAGTTTACAAATTTAAGGTCTGTGGTGTGGTCTTAGTGGGTGACTCACGTGTTGTGGTGTATTATCCTCTTGTGCGCTTGGGATGCGCTTGTTGCCAGTCGTTGAATGACTGTGTAATGAATTGTGTGAAAGGAAGCACCTCCAGAATTTCATAGAGATGGAGGATGGAGCCCTTGAGTTGGCGCTTCCAGTGGTGCATGAGTGCACTATCCGGTAACTCTTCGAAGGACTATATGTCCAGATACCAATGAAGACATTCAAGAAGAGACCTTGGCGGGGATGGCAGAGCTTCATCATTTGAGAGTGGCATTGGCTCTGTCTTTGGGGTCATGTAGGAGTCGTGACATCGGTGCTTTGTACAAAATGTGCTACTTTGAGTAGCATGTTGAATGCCTCATCAGGGAGGTTACTGGAGCATTGGAGGTGATGGATGGGGAAGGTCTGTGATATGCAGTGGTGGTGTTGGAGGCATTGTGGAGAAGTACTTGGGTAGTGTTGTCCGAGGGAGAGGAGGTTGGGTAGCTTGTTGGGTGGGTTGGGTGGGATCTAGTGGATGTGGTAATGGAATATCAGTAGTGGGGGCGGTGGTATGAAAGAGGGTGATTGCATTTTGTTCTTCATCCTAGGTTATTTCTTTCGGGAGGGGAGAGGAAGGACGGAGGAGGAGCCAGAAGGAGGAGGAGGAGGGGAGAGGGAGGAGTGAGAAGGAGGAGCAAGATGGACGAGGGGAGAGGAGGAGGGAGGGGGACGGAGGGAGAGGGAGAGGAAGGAGGAGGAAGGGAGGGAGGGAGGGAGGGAGAGACAGAGGGAAGGAGGGGTGTCCTTGAGATTGGACTACTTAGACTCTGCCATAGGTCTGCATCCAAGTTATGTCTGCATGTAGAATGTTGGGAGTGCAAATCCATGGCGTGAGCTCTTCGGGCTTTGCGAGTTGCATCACCTTATCGTCTGCGAGATAATTGAAGGACTCAGTGGTGATGCGGCACCAGCCTTGAAAGTTGAAAAGAATGGGATGGGTGGATAGGGTTTATAGATCAGAGGGGTAAAGAAGAGATAGGGAGGTGGGCTGAAGATCAAGAGAAAAATATGACATGGCTAATATGGGGTGGTAATGATCGGGATTACGATGGAGGATGGTTTGAAGGGCATTCGGCAGCAGTGGAGTAGTGAGGTCTAGGTAGAAGGTAAGGTTTTGTGCGTGGAGTGCATCAAAGTGCATTTGGAGGATTTGGATGATGGTGTGTGGTGCAAGTGTATACATGGCTAACTATGGAGACACCTCCCATACATCGTGAACTCCTACTGCTCATGATCTTCCAACCCTGACTCTTTCGAGTGGCCGGTGGCATGCTATCTCTCTTCTTGGAGGGAGACTGTGAGGCTCCTCTCTTGTGCCAAGAGATTTTATAGGGATTGGGGATCTGTTGGTCTTGGGTCTCTTGGGTGCAGGCGTACCACTGCTCTACCTATTATTGCTGCTCCAACGTCGTGTGCCGGGCTGATTCTGCCTTTTCTACTTGATCCACAAACGTTTGGACTAGGGATTTGCTAGTGGCGAGGTCATCTTTGACTTTCATTAGAGTGATGATCTTGAGCTCTTCCACCTAATCCCAGTACTCTTCGGCTCAATGTAGTGCGGCCTGGCCCATTGCTTGAGCTGCGACCATTGTCGAGTGGCTTTCTTGATATGAGAGGAATCGTGAAGTTTCGGCAAGTTCAAGAAGTAGTAGAGTAACTGAACAAATGTCTAGCCTTTTTCTCAAGGGATGTCTCCAAGACTATGCTAAACAACTTGAAGAATGTACAGGATGGCAGATCCAAACTAACAACTGAGCCTGCAAAAAGATGATCTTATAGATCAATTGAGAAGGGACATTGCACAAATCCGAGTAGTGATGTAGGAGCTACAAAAGTGCTTTAAATTCATGAAGGATGTAGATCGGGAAGAGAGTAGGAAAAATGCACACAACAAGAATGAGAATGTGCAATATTGGAAAGAGAAGGTGCAATATTGGGAAGATAAGAACAATGCCCTATAGTTTAGTTACAGGAGCAACATGCTGTGGCTCTTGAAAATTTGAGGAAGTCCTCCATCCTTTCTGAAACCCAAACTACTCTAGCGGTCTTGCAAGAGGTTTACGATAAAGTTGCTAAAGAATTTAAAGAGATTCAACTGTGTAGGTAAAAGAATTAGAGCTATTGTTGTTAGTGAGAAGCAAGTGAAGCAGTGAATGAGAACATCTGTGCTCTCATGATGAGGTAGAAGGGAATCAAGAAAGAGCTTGCTCATGTACTAGGTGAGACTATGATATTGACTGCCATTGTAATAGTTAAATTAGAAGAACTTCTCCTCTGATGTAGGGTTGTATGTGCACAATCTGCCACGGGTACAGAATAGATGAGTGCTATATCCGATGGTCCCAGTGTGGCCACTCTATGCATGGGTTTAACTTTGGGGTGTTTGTGCATGTAAACTTTATATGCAAAGTTTGCCATAAGCTAATTCTAAAGTCATGGAGAGACCAATTGTGTCTACCTATTGCAAATATCAATTCAGAGAAAGTAGCGATTGCACATACATTGTTCATAAAAAGAAAGTGGTAAATAATCTATGCCAATCAATAAATGTACTAATCCATTATTATTCCTATAGGATCTAGATAGGAAGGGACACCATCTATTGGGTGTACCCCTTCAGTTCTCTTTCATGCATGCAAGAGATGAAATGGGATTCAATTCAGATGTTGTTGTAATGAGATGATGAGATTGTATTTGTGATCTGATAATGAAATGAAAGTTCTCTGTTTTGCATATACATGATCCCCAACTGTTCTGATTCATTATTGTTTCATGTTCTATCTGTATTGTCTCTACAATGTATAATCTCTGATTCGTGTTATTCGTAAGATATTGTTGACGAATCTAATGATACATTGTTTATTCATTGCAACGTGAGTGAACAAAGTGTATGACTATCGTAACGCAATGAGAGGAAAGCGTATTACAAGTTTATGCATACCCGAATTATTTTCAGGGTTCTGGATGAACCCCAAAACACTGGCGATCATGTTGAATGAATACCCTGTCAACTCCATGTTCGTATTGACGATGAATTGGTGGACTAGAATTGATGGATGAATGTAGATGTTCCATTATGGGCTTCTGCAGTCGACAATCTTGACAAATCGTATCCATCACGCCGTCTTGCGTGCAAAGGTAGACATGCTTTGCAAACCGATATGAACGAATATGGTCATGAAGTTACTGATGATTGTGTTCTGAGTACCTAGGAATTTACCTCCGCTCAGACATGAGTGTACATTAGGTGATGCATAAAGTGTACGTCCTATCAGTTGGGGTGCGATCGTAAAATTTTGCATCTGAACTATTTGACGCAAGTTATGATGACACAGGTGGAATGGAAGGAGCCAAGCAAAGTGTCTACATGTCAGACTCAAAAGATGAACCAGGCTCCAGTGCTCTTTAAACGTGATCTCATCGCCCAACTTTGCCAAAAGCAAAATGAACATCTACCAACCATGTTACAAGTAGAAAATGTCGGGCTGCAAGCCGATGAACCCTCACGAGTGGATGGAAGAATCCCAATGGTGTCCCAAGATGACGCTCATACAGCTTCTCCGAGAGAAGTATTGCGGCATGAGTGGAACTGTGACCTTGGCCCATTGGCAAACCTATCTTCAAGGATGGTGAGGAGTAGGGCTACAAGACCATGCAATACTATGACCTCTTGAGAACACCAAAAATGCATTGGGTGAGTGGGTGCCTTGCACCTACAACTTGCATGACTGGATAGTCTTTGGTTTGCAATTTCCAATTACCTTCCCCAAAGACATCATCTGAAGGTAGATATTGTGATGACTTGGGATCTTTTGGCTTCTCATGGGGACCAGGAATGGTGATTGTTTTTGTCTCCTCTTCATCTTTCTCGATCATGGTCAATGTACCCTCCTCATCTAATCTACATTGCACAAGCTCATGTGAAGGAAAAAGATCTGGCATGAAATCTAACCACCAAGGATAGTACTTCATCTCCCAATCCAATAGGCCCCCCTTTGATCCAAATTTTCCATGCCAAAGTAGATGGCAAGATCCTTCAAAGTGGTGACTTGATTCCACATGTCACACTTGACTGGCATCATTCTTATAGCAAACAAATGAAACAAAAGCCTACAACCAAAAGTTAAGTAAATGTAAGAAATACAAAAACAAGAGAAAAACAACTTGACAAGTAAAGATAGCAACTACCCCCATAGAAGCCTCTTTGAAGCCAAGCAAATCTCTCCAAGCATTTTACCACCCAGAATAGGCTTTGCTTCACTTAATAATTCTTGAGAAGTTATTGATGATAGAAAACCTACAAGGGATAGGCGCTACGTGCAATCTTTGGTGTCATTGGCAAGTCAAAACTTTTTGTAAGAGTGGAGTCGATATAAATTAGTTATGTAATCTCAACTACTTATTTTGCACTAGAGAGCAAAGACATGCCTAAAATATTGTATATTGTCACCTTCATCTCAATAATGAGCTATTTCTTCAAGTTGTTGGTCCTCTCCATCAGCGTGTCATAAAAAACTTCTTTGCCAACCCAAACACATAATTCCTTGTCTCCTAGTTGTCCAAGTGTTACCTCAAGCCATTGTAAATTAAAGGTCATGTACTAGCATGAAACTCTATTATAAAGTTATGAAATTGTGTCTTGCACTTGTTGAAGACACTCTCTATGGTAATACTGTATCTCTTTGCTACTCATACAATACCCTAAGATCTTGCATTTCAAGTCATTGTCTAGATCTGCATGCGCAAATTGTATAATTTTTCCAAATTTAGCTTGATTCCATCTCAAAACACTTGTTTCCTCTTCAAGGGGTCAACTATCTTGAGATACTCATCTTGTTTGTGAACTTCTCTCTAACTTTGATGTCCATAAACCCCTCTTTCTCTTACTTTTTTCAAATATTTCTCTTTCTCTCTTAGCTTGAATTTTTTCCTCAACATCACTCTGTGCCACAAAACATTAAAAAGCTTCAATTGATATTATGACATGAAGTTGGGGCTAGTGAAACTTCACACACCTCTTTGTTTTTTGTTTCTTTGACAAAGATCCTTTATCACTTGAAAAGAGGGATAAAACATACATTTTATGCAAAGAAAACAACTGCACATCTTCCTTCCTTACTCCTGTGATAAAAGGATAAATATGCTAACATCCTAAGTTACATTATAGTCTAGAAGAGGGAAAAGAAAAGGATCAAGGAAGTCCATGATCTTACCAAGTTGATCTGCACCAAAGAGAAGGGCAATGAATTGTTGAAAGAAGATCTTATGGCTCAACATGCATGCATATATTAAGTGCTAAAACTAAATGCATAGAATGATGCACCTAAAAGAGATCTTGGAAATTATATAAATTTCATAAATAACTAAGAATTGAGAAAAAAATTTAAAGAGAAGGGCAATGCATTGTTGAAAGAAGATCTTATGGCTCAACATGGATGTATATATCAAGTGCTAAAACTAAATGCATAGAATGATGCACCTAAAAGAGATCTTGGAAATGATATAAATTTCATAAATAACAAAGAATTGAGAAAAATGTTATGGGCCACAATGGGGTTGAATAGTCATATAAATTGCCCTCTATTCATACTAATTTTGCCTGAGTAGAATTCTCCCTCAAGGCCCCACCTTCATCAATGATCCAAGGCCCATGAAATTTGAAGAGAAGAAAAATATATATATACACAATATCTTTAGAAAAGGTTGACCCACGTGGTGGCAATGAGAATCGAAAGAAAGATGGCTCGTAGGCAAGAAATGAAGCATGGAGAGAGAAGAAAGGAAGACTCAAGAGAAATGCCATATTTTTAGAAGAAATGAAATTGCAACTCACGGAGCTCATATCATAAGAGAAGTAGAGTTTTCATAAGGAAGAGAAAAAGAGAGGAAAAAAGCTCCAAGACTACTCATCCACTATGGAGAAAAGTAGACTCCAAATTCTATACAAGGGAACATATGCAAGAGTGAGAGAGAAGGCTCAAGGAAGAGGCTTGAGAAGACAAGAGGTACAACAATATGTGGCCTAACGGTGGGATACTTGTTGAACAAGGGAGAGGAGTGCTCCTTATATGGATACTATGTCACCCTCCTTCACCCATAATTACTACCTGTAGATTCCTTTCCCCAGCAAGCACATAAGCTCGTATGTCACCATCCATGTCCTTCTTGGTTACTCTTGACATGAGTCCCATCACAAGATCCACATAACTC
This sequence comes from Dipteris shenzhenensis, assembly GCF_047967505.1. Classification (NCBI taxonomy): domain Eukaryota; kingdom Viridiplantae; phylum Streptophyta; class Polypodiopsida; order Gleicheniales; family Dipteridaceae; genus Dipteris; species Dipteris shenzhenensis. The sequence continues at coordinate 14,824,900 of NC_141603.1, read as the reverse complement.
TTTTAAAATAAGAAAAGTCAAGGTCTAGAGCCCGTAGGGATTCTCCCTTTTCCATATGCCCGTATGAATGTAATGACCTCAATGAATTATCATATTTGTGGAAAGCTAAGAGTTATTGTAGGTATATATGGTCTTTAACCTATTCACTATGTTTTATTAGAAAAAAATGATGATTTCTTAACTAATAGAGATTACTTTGGTTTCCTATTCAAATCGTACTCTTGATCTAACCTTAGATAGTTGTACTTAGTTATTCCTTACGATATTTGTTACAGACTCGTTACAGATTTACCAAAGTGGTAGAACAACAATGCCATTCTCTAAAATATTAAAGTTTAGAAATTTAAGGTCTGTGGTGTGGTCTCAGTGGGTGACTCACGTGTTGTGGTGTATTATCCTCTTGTGCACTTGGGATGCGCTTGTTGCCAGTCGTTGAATGACTGTGTGATGAATTGTGTGAAAGGAAGCACCTCCAAAATTTCATAGAGATGGAGGTTGGAGACCTTGAGCTGGCGCTTCCAGTGGTGCATGACGCACTATCCGATAACTCTTCGAAGGACTGTAAGTCTAGATGCCAATGAAGATCTTCAAGAGGAGACCTTGGCGGGGATGGCAGATCTTCATCATGTGCGAGCGGCATTGGTTCTTCTTTGGGGGGCCTATAGGAGTTGTGACGTCGGTGCTTTGTACAAAATGTGTTGCTTTGAGCAACATGTTGAATGCCTTATCAGGGAGGTCGACTGGAGCATTGGAGGTGATGGACAGGGAAGGTCTATGCTATGTAGTGGTGGTGTTGGAGGCATTGTGGAGAAGTACTCGGGTAGTGTTGTCCGAGGGAGAGGAGGTTGGGTAGCTTGTTGGGTGGGTTGGGAGGGATCTAGTGGAGGTGGTAATGGAATTTCAGTAGGGGGGGCGGTGGTATGTGTAACCAGATTTTACTATCCTAATCTCTGTTGCAGATCACGGGAGTAGCACCTTAATCTTCCAACCCAGCCAATTCTGCCAAAGCTTCCCAGCAAGAGAGAAAGAGCTATATCGAAAATCACGTAAAAATCTCACATTCTTCACTTCTCTCACTAGCCTTGACAGACCCCAAATCCCTAGATAGATCTAGATGCCACATGTCATCCATATAGGGCCTTCCTAATGCAACATTTCACCCCTCTCTTGGGATGCATTTAATTCCTTGCCCCTAGGCACAATCTTTGCACTAGGCCCTTGGTCTCAGATCTATCTAGTCTGGTGCTATCAGCCCTCACCTAGGACCTTGACATTAATCCCTCCCGATCATTTACATAAAGCGCAAACACATATATTACAAAGATAGATCCTATAAGGGAAATGTCGACTGATTCTTCCGAGGTCATGCTACCTCGGCTAGAGCGTAACATTCCTTCCCTCTTCAGACATCAGCGTCCTCGATGATAAAGTCTGGGAACACTCTCCACAACTGATATACGGATTCCCAGGTAGCTTCGGATAGAGGCTGACCATGCCATGCAACCAACACCGTGGGTATCTTCCGGTTTCGTATTTGCATTGTTCCTCGGTCCAGGATTCTTGTTGGTTTGCGCCTTGCAATATCCTCTATCTCCTGAAACAAAACCACACCTTCGATTAGTGAGTCACCAGTATGTAAAAATTTCTTTAAGCGTGAAACATGAAAAACCGGGTGCACCTTACACCCCTGTGGCAATTCTAGTTTATAGGCTACACTACCTATTCTCTTTAGAATTAACCACGGCCCACAGTATCGAGGTGATAACTTAGCACACTCTCCTGAAGTCAACGACTTCGAGTGCGAAGGAATTCTGAGAAAAACTTTTTCTCCTTCTTCAAATACTCTTATAGACCGATTTTCATCTGCATACACCTTGGCTCTATCCATAGCCTGGCGGATGTTAGCTCTCGCAAGTGCTAGCATCTCTCGCATCTGAACTACAAAGTTTGCGGCACTAGGCACTTTCTGAGGTACTCCAACTATAGTCGGATTGGCTGGTCTATAACCATAGTTCAGCTCAAACGGACTGAACCCAGTAGATGAATGCTTCCTATCATTGTAGGCAAACTCCAACAATGGCAACCACTTGTCCCATGTATGTTGCCTCAATGACACATATGCCCTCAGCATATCCTCTAAAGTCTGGTTGACTCTCTCCGTCTGACCATCCGTCTCAGGATGATCCCCACTACTCATTCCCAACTCAGTCCTTAGTGTCTCAAATACCGCTTTCCAAAAGTGACCGGTAAATCTGACATCTCTGTCTGACACTATGGATCTAGGCAATCCATGCAGACGAAATATATGTCTAATAAACAAATCCGCTACTTGCGGGGCACTAATAGACTCTCTAGTCGGAATGAAGTGAGCCATCTTGGTTAGACGATCAACCACCACAAGGATAGAATTATATCCTCCTTGTGTTGCAGGTAGCCCTACAATAAAATCCATGGAAATGCTCTCCCACTTACTTAGTGGTATTTCCAAGGGCTGTAAAAGTCCGGGTGGCTTCACCCGCTCGGCCTTACTTACCTGACACGAGAAACACCGTGTCACATATTCATGAATATGCTTTTTCATCTTTGGCCAAAAGAAATCTCGCTTCACGAGATCATATGTCTTCTCGACTCCTGGATGTCCCGCACACGGGCTATCATGGCACTGTCGAATGACTCTCTGCCTGAGATCATTCTGACCAGGTACTACAACCTTGCCATTTCTAACTAGCATACCATCCTTTATGGTATATCTTGCATAAGTTTGGCCTTTTCTGGATGCCAGGTCATCCTTTTCACTTTCCCCGGGTTTTAACACATGAGCCTTAGGCCATAAGCTCTGGACAAACTCGTCCACCTTCTGAGTTTCTCTGATCTCGGTCATTAGAGCACTCTCTAATACCGTGAAACTCAGGTTGTGCATAATGCGAGACAACGCATCAGCCACCTTATTGTCTTTTCCTCTTCGGTACCGAATCGTTAGATTAAACTCCTGCATGAGCTCTGCCCACCTAGCTTGGCGGCCCCTCAAGTCAGGCTGTTTACAAAAATGTTTCAGAGTATCATGATCTACATCCACATAAAACTCTGAACCATACAGGTAATGCCTCCATGTTTTCAAAGCATGGATAACAGCATACAACTCCAATTCATGAGTTGGCCAATTCCTTTGAGAGGGAGAAAGCTTCTTGCTTTCAAAGGCTACTGGCCTTCCCTCTTGAAGGAGGACTGCTCCTACTGCAATGCCACTTGCATTGGTTTCTAGGAACAACGGTTTCTGGGGATCAACTATTTTTAACACCGGTCCTGTGACCACAGCTTGTTTTATGGTGTTAAAACTTTCCTGTTGATTCTGTCCCCAAATAAAAGGTACTTTATCTGAGGTCAGATCAGTCAATGGCGATACTATTTCGGAATATCCTTTGATATGCCTTCTATAAAACTGGACAAATCCCAAGAATGATCGCAACGTGGTCAGACTCTGAGGGATTGGCCAAGTTAGTATCGCAGCCACTTTCTTCGGATCCATTTCTACCCCCTGTGGAGTAATTATGAACCTTAAGTACTCAAGCCTAACCATACACAGTATAGTTTTCTTTTTATTCACGTAAAGACTGGCTTTCCTCAAAGTACTGAACACTATTCTTAAGTGTTCACGATGCTCAGTAACACTTTTACTGAATATCAAGATATCGTCAATAAAATGTACTACGAACTTTCCGATATACGGACGTAGTAAATCGTTCATGAGCATGACGAAGGTCGCTGGAGCATTGGTAAGTCCGAAGGGCATTACCAAAAACTCATAATGACCAAACCTGCTCCTGAAAGCGGTTTTATGCACATCCTCGGCTCTAATCCGGATCTGATGATAGCCGCACTTAAGATCTATCTTGCTGAAAATCACGGCTCCATGTAATGCATCTAGCAAATCATCAATCCGAGCCATCGGATACCTGTGCTTAACAGTGATATTATTTAATGCTCTGTAATCTATACAGAGGCGAAACGTATCATCCTTTTTCCTCTTCAATATCACTGGTGAAGCAAAAGGTGAGAAACTTGGTTGAATCTGCCCCAACTTGAGGTATTCTTCCAGTTGCCTACGCACCTCTGCTTCTTCAGTAAAACTCATTCTATAGGGAGGTCTATTTACAGGTTCTGCCCCCGGGATCAGTTCAATCTTATGCTGAACGTTCCGCTCTGGAGGTAACCCATAAGGTAGTTCATCCCTAAAACATTCAGAGAACTCCTCTGTTATAAGATTAGCCAGCTTGGCCATCTCACCACTTTGCGTAACATCAGTGCTAGCCGAAGACTCATCCACCGACTCTACCGATGCTGTGTAAAGGTATAAAAACTCTACTTGAGCCTTTCTGATTTCCATCACGGAAACCAACGGTCCCTGAGGTATATCTTTTTCACCTCGCAAGACATAAAGCACATCATTCATCTTGAATTGATATACGTGCTTTTTCCAATCAATGGCTGGATTCTTCCTAGAATGCCACGCCATTCCCAGGGCTATATCCGCATGAGCAAGCTTGGTCATTTCAAAATCAAGCTTCTCAGCATAGTCCTGAATCCGAAGCTCCAACTGGGTAACCCTTTGGTCCCATACTTCAGTTGAACTTCCATCTGCCATCCTGACTGTATACGCATAGTCAGATGGACTTGTCTTTAGTTTCAGCCTCTTTACGAGCTTGGAGTTAATCACATTGTGAGTTGACGCAGAGTCAAACAACACAATGACATCATGACTGGCCACTTGCCCTTTCATTTTGATTAACTCCGTATCATTGAAGGCTGTATACCCCGTTGCTGCGGGCTTAGATAGGATGTTATCAGGTGCACTCGTCACTAACTTAGCAACAGATACACATAACAAACAAGGTACTAACCTATGAGAAGGTCCCGCCAGTTGCATCTGCATATGTTCCGCACTGGGACTCTCCTGCATTTCTACGTCGCATTCAGATATTATCATATTAGCCGTGCGACGGTCTTTATTCAGTGGACAATCCTTCCACTGATGTCGCTGAAGGCAGCCGAAGCACAATCCTTCTTTCCTAGCTTTCTCTTTTTGTTCAGGGGTCAATGAGGACTTTGACCAAGCCCGGGCTGCCATTGGACTTATTTTCCTTTTCACCCCAATGGTGGTACTTGTTTTTGCTGGTCCCTCAACCGGCTTCACCTGCTTGGTTTGGCCACTTGGCTGCGAGACACTTGTCTTTGAAACCCATTTCCTCTGAAATCCCCCTTTCCTCGGGTGCTCATACTGAGTCCCTGCCTGCACGAATCCACCAGATCTGCCTCTGGCATCCTCATAGTTCAGGGCTACTGCTATAGATTCATCTAGTGTAGTCACATATTTAGCCCGAACTTCCATTTTTATCTTGTCGTTCAGTCCATAGATATAATCTTTTAACTGAACCGACATAGGGAGAGGGTCTGTTATTTTCATGACACATTCTCTGAATTTGTCAGTGTACTCTGCCACTGACAAGCTCCTCTGACGAAGATTTCTATAAGCATCCCAAGCTCGAGATTCTTCATCAGGTGGGAGAAAGTGTTTCTTGAATTCAGCTTTGAACCCTTCCCAGGTGGTTGGAGCAACTTGATCCTTATGTTGCTTTATCCACCATCTGTCCGCTGCCTCAATAAATAGGTGTGTGGCCTCGCGGATTTTCTTTAGATCGGATTTAATCTCACAAATGGCGAAGGCTTCTTCCCACTTGTGCAACCAAACCTCGATCACATCAGAGCTGCGCTCGGTCATCCGACCAGCGTACTTCTCCGGTCTATAATTAGCGATATTAGGTACTTTGACCCTTGCGCGCTCTAAGGAATGTACACTGGGCTCTGGCTCAGCTAGAGCTTTGCCCTTATCAATCCTAGACGGTCTAGCCGACAAGGCTTGCACCATCTCCCTAATCTCATTTTGACCAGCATTCGCCTGAAGTTGCTGGTTCATAATCTGCTGTAAAGCATCCTCTAATATTGAAATCCTACCAGCCAATGTAGGTGCTGCCTGATGTGACATTGGTTGTGTTGACTGTACTCTAGACTCGCTAGGATTTATTCTTGAAGTCTGTCCTTCTGCTTCCATTTGTTGAAAGGGAGGTTTTTTTTTTTTTTTTTTTTTTTTTTTTTTTTTTTGAGATGGATTTCCCCCTTTTCTTATACACAGAAATGAATAGACGACAGCCTCTGCTGTACAGACAACTTCGACTGAAAACTCAGATTTTAATTTTTTTAAACAAAAAAGAAGGACTGCTCCCTGGAATCTCCACGTAGTCCGAATTCGTGCGCTCCTGACTCTGGCGGTTACGATCTCCTCCAACAAAAGTCAAACACTATCAAAGGATAAAGAGCTCGTGGAGGAAAGGTCGAGAACTCCGACTGAGCCTTCGCTTGGTCACTAGAAGTGCGAGGTCCAGAGGTAAGGATGGAAAGCCATCTGCGTAGAAGACAAGGTCTTCTGCAATTCGAGCGACAATTCCCTCTTCAAGTCCCTCCTGGCGCAGATTATTCCTTCGTTGATTAAATTGGGAAAGGCTTCATTAAATTTGGGAAAATTTCCGTTGATTGTGGGAATTTTACCAATATTGAATAAGCTAATATTTGGAATTCCAATGATTATGAAAAACTTCATTGGTTGTGAAACAGTTCATTGCGTATAAAAACCAGAACAAAGCATTTGTGGCAGAGTTTGAAAATCATGTATTTGGTGGTGTTAATAAACACCGTCTAGGGACAACATGTATATTTTACTTGAGGTGTTAATAAACACCAGTTGGTGGTGTTAACAAACACCATGCATAGTGAGTTCCACTAGAAACAAAGCAGTTGTTGGTGAAGGTCAGCTTCTGAAAATTATCATATTAATAATATGCAAATACCCATTGACAAGATAACAACAATTGAGAAACATCACATGAGAACACACCTTACAATGGAAGTTTGGGAGATTAAGAGGGAGAAATTCGACACCATTTTCTATGCTCTGATACCAAGCAAGCTCTCTTGTGCTTTGATACATACGCTCTGTGGAATCTTGATCTTCTTGGGTCTATTTATGGATTTTGATGTCCATGACCAGACAATTGCATCAATACACTCCCATACCTGTGGATCCAACCTATTCTCTGCCCAATACTTGTTCCAGCAATCAACATAGGCATCTGCATCACTGAGCCCCTTTCTCTTAACTGATGGTGCCCAATACTGAATTAATAATTTCTTGAAATTAGGAGAAGCAGCATCCATCTCGGCACTTGATATGGCAACCCCAAGCCATATGGGGTATATAGGATCTGATGGCCTCACCAAGACGAAGTCACCTTGCTTAACATCCACCATTGGTCTAAACTCTTCCCTCGGCTTACCTTTTAGAGGCCCACAATAGTGATCATTCCATTCCTCATAGCCTTGGAAATCATTAATGCAGGCATCTATATCATCCTCCTCATCAGGAGATTGTGTTCTTGGCCAAAACTCTCTGTACACTCCTATCTCTGAGATGTTTTCCTGTTCGAGCTCACCGATCATGGTTTTCCAATAGTCTATCACTGGCCTAATGTAGGACTCATAGGATGCATTCTTTCCACTTGCACATTTCTCCCAAAACTTAATGTAATCCTTTATCCCTGATATTACTTGCAAGTGATCTCTCACAAATGCAGCCATTGGCAGTATATCCGGACAACCTGTTGGCAACAATGATCGACCCTCACTATCTTTCTTCCATAGCTCAATTCCCCCTTCAATGGGCATCCAGTTCGGGGATTTTGGATGCACCTTGTACTGCATCATTGGTATGTCACCTTGCATGTAAAATCGAAATTGTAATGGCTTTGCATGTCCAACTAGCATTTCTTGCCCATCACATAGGTAGCCATCTACATAATCCTTGAAGTTAGGAACCCGTGTAAGAACAAATGGTGCCGGTGAAGATGATGTACATTTTCTGAATGTATCCATCAGATGCGGGAAAGTGAATGTTTGTCCCACTCGCAAGCTCTCAGAAAACCTGCTGAACATTGCATCAATGTCCTCATGTGTGTGCCCTACCATCAAGAAGCCCAATTGAACTGTCTTGAAAATGCCCCTTGCTACAAGAAGAGAAAGGTATGCAAACAAGTATCTATTTTTGTTCTCAGACCCACAATTATCTAGTTGGAGTAGCAAGTTCTCTGGCAACTTTTGGAATGTTGGCTCAATAGCAACACTCCCCTCTAAAGAGGGTGGGTTTTCTCTTGTATTTGATGGAAAAAAATTCACACATGTGTCTGTAGCCCTTGCAATGGAAGTTGTCATGGCCTCCGTGACAGACTTCGGGTCACTTTCCGATACAGTTTCTAGATTTGCATTTGTGATCGTGACATCTACATTTTCAGACAAGCTAGCTCCACTTGTGGAAACATGTGCACCTTTAGAACTGTAATGGGAGTCCAAAGCGTTTCTTGAACATAGAGCATTCAAAAGGCGAGCATTGCTTCTAGGAATCCCATTGGTAGCAAGGTCTCCAAGGTCATGCATATCCATCCTCTCGAGGTTGCGCAAACAAATTGAGAGCGATCCAATCGTCAGGTTGGGATCAGATGGCCACAAACCATTGAGGGTGAAGTGTCCATAATGACCGTTTCCATGCCCATGGGTAATCATTCCAATGAGTGAAACCTGTAATTGCCATGCAGAATCGGTGTCCTTGGACCTCACCCGAAGTCTTGGAATTGCCGTCTTTTTTTGGTCCATCTTATCATGGATTATGCATACATACTTTTTTGGATCCATCTCGGAGTACCTACGCCATGCATAGTATAAGTTCCTACAACTTTGTTGCTGTATCATATGCATCTTTCTCTCTTCCATCAGCGAATTGCGCTCATCTTGACTTTTTGTGGCTGCCAATTGAGCCTTGATCCGGCTGCACAAGCTACATTTAGAGAATTCGCTCGTCTTAGCAAGGGCTACATTTTTTAAGTCTGATTTCCAAATCCTACCAAATGTGGATGTGGATAGGCTCTGATAACCACGTTGATTAAGTGAAGTGTTGACCTCACGTAGGACGTCTATCTTCTTATACACTTCAGGTATCACTTGCTGTGTCTCTCTAGAACCATCCTGCATGGTTCTACTCTTGTGAGGCATATGCTCTGTGCTATTATCCACAAAGTGTTGAATGAGAGCCCTTCCCATACCTATGTGCTCCCTGCTCCTCCTCACAATCCCTGAATTGCCATGCACATATCGCTGCACACCACTCTCAAATTGCTCCCTGTATCGATAAAATGATGTCCTTGGAATTCCATGCATCTCATACCATGCTCTACAACAGACATCCCGACCATTTATCCTGAAGTTGTAGCATATCCTCCCTGTGTAGTCATGATGCCAAGCCGTTGACAACACATCGTATATAAAGTTTGTACGAGACTCCAAGGAGCTGCCCCAAAAGTTCTTCCTTAGATTCATTAAGAGATCTCGCTCTGCATGTTGGCAACACCTACTCCCACAACAATCGATGGAAGAAACCTGCTGCACCGAATCTAGTGACATTTTGTACATTGCTGTTGGAGGCTCTCTTTGTTTAGGCACCCTGTTAATGAAAGTGTACCTTCTTTTCTTTGATGTTGGATCATCCCTTTTCAACATTTGATCATTGACCAACTCATCTATACCAGCAACGTGGTCCATGGGCACATATTGTTGCAATGGGCTTCCTTCAAGTAAGGTAATCTGCTTGATGGGCCACTTTACTAGGCTGAGAGAGCCGACATCTTGCATAGAAGACCCTGAGTCACTTCCTCTAATTTGTTCTTTCTTTTCAATACCCACACCAATGCAATCGTTACCCAATAGGTCAAAGTTTATAGAGTCTCCCGGGAAAACATATAAGATCACACCTTCCCCCACGGTCTTTGTTTTGCTCTCATCCCATAAGACAACCTTTTTCTCTTTCCAAGATTCACGAATGAAATTGTCAGTTTCCAATGAAGAAACTGGCATTGCCTCAACATAAGGTTGCTCAGGCTCACTTGGTGCAGCTTCTTCAGTTACCGCATCATCTAAAGAATCACCAACATGTTTTAGAGAGCCCTTAGGCCACTTGACAACGCTCCAAATTGCCTCACCAACAAGCACTGCATCCATAGTGGGAAATGGCAAGAGCATTTCACTATTGATAGACTTCTCCACTATCACCGATACATTTTCTGTCCCAATCTTCACACCACTACAGTAGGCCTCCGGATCTATTGCACACACTCCACCAATTCCAACCACTTCATTCCCCACCATCATCATGACCTTCTCCCCGCTTCTGATAGCCATCCCCTGTCATTACGATTACGGAGAATTAATTATGAACAAATTACAACCAAAGAATTTCATAAGACCATCAAACATGTCCTAGAGGGGAAGAATGGCATTGGTGCAAATCTCTATAAAGCATGAATGAGTCTATACAAAATTTTCATGAAAGCATGAATTATTTCCCTAAAAATTTTAGCAATTTGATAAAACTTTTTCTAAAGCATGAATTATTTTCACCATCATCATGACCTGATTCATGCATCTGATAGTAGCCATCCCCTCTCATTACGATGACAAGAAATTGATTATGAACAAACTACAACCAAAGAATTTCATAAGACCAACAAAGTTGTCCTTGTAGCGGGGGGAGAATGGCACCAGTGCCATTCTCCATGTGAATTTGGCTAACCTATGGAGAATTGCATATTTCTTATCTTTGAAAAGGGGAATGGCACCAGTGCCATTCTCCCCATGCATTGACTTGTGAAAAACATTTGTCTTCATAAGAGGAGAACAGACTAGTGCCATTCTTCATTTGGAAGACAAAATTTTGACTTGGGACTTTGCCTTGGGAGAATGCCAATGGTGCCATGCTCCCTTTGCAAAGACAAAATTTTATATTAGGAAATTGCAATGGGAGAATGGAACTGGAGAATAGGAAAATGGAGAATGGCACTAGTGCCATTGTCCCAATGGAAAATGGAGAATGACACTAGTGCCATTCTCCCAATGGAATGTCCCAATGGAATGTCCTAATTTTTTGGCTTTGTAATAGGAAAATGGAGAATGGCACTAGGAATAGGAAAATGGAGAATGGCACTAGTGCCATTCTCCCATTGGAAAATGGAGAATGGCACTAGTGCCATTCTCCCAATGGAATGTCCTAATTTTTTGGCTTTGTAATAGGAAAATGGAGAATGGAACTAGTGCCATTCTCCCAATGGAATGTCCTAATTCAAAATTTTGGCTTCACAAAGGTAGAAGGGCACCAATGCCATTCTCCCATTGGAATTAGTGGTATGTCAATCTATAGGTTTAGTGCCATTCTCCATTGTAATAGGAAAATGGAGAATGGCACTAGGAATAGGAAAATGGAGAATGGCACTAGTGCCATTCTCCCATTGGAAAACGGAAAATGGCACTAGTGCCATTCTCCCAATGGAATGTCCCAATTTTTTGGCTTTGTAATAGGAAAATGGAGAATGGCACTAGGAATAGGAAAATGGAGAATGGCACTAGTGCCATTCTCCCATTGGAAAACGGAGAATGGGACTAGTGCCATTCTCCCAATGGAATGTCCCAATTTTTTGGCTTTGTAATAGGAAAATGGAGAATGGCACTAGTGCCATTCTCCCATTGGAAAATGGAGAATGGCACTAGTGCCATTCTCCCAATGGAATGTCCTAATTTTTTGGCTTTGTAATAGGAAAATGGAGAAAGGCACTAGTGCCATTCTAATGGAGAAAGGCACTAGTGCCATTGCAATAGGAAAATTAGTGGAATGTCAATCTATAGGTTTAGTTTGTCTAGATTACCACTAGGGGAGAATGGTAGTGATGCCAATCTCATGCTGGCACCTACATAATGACACTAAGATCATCAAACTCACATGTGCCATTTTGACTCTGTGAAGCCAAAACTTTGAATCTGGGAGAATGGCACTAGTGCCATTTCCCCTTTGCATAGCCAAGATTTAAATCAGGAAATCATAATGGGAGAATGGCACTGGTGCCATTCCCCCTATGCAATGGGAGAATGGAAGTGGAGCAAATTAAAAAAAAATTTAGCTTTGTAAAATGGGGAGATTGGAGGATGGCAGTGTGTGTGTGTGTGTGTGTGTGTGTGTGTGTGAACGTGGTATTCATTTGAAACCATACACTATTTTACTTCCATTTATTCATATATGTAGTAAAGTTGATCGATATTACTTTATGAAACCTAGCTCGTTATGTGAGTTTATTCACGCTAGTTTGGTTATGCTAGGTTGGTCAAGTTACAAATTTTTATGTTAGAGTATGTTTTTCTTGATCAAGGTCCAAGTAATGTAAAATTTTGCTTTTCGTATATCTCGCCGTCCTTGCTGTCTTGACTCAAGAGGTAAACTTACCGCCCAATACAATATTCTCCTATACATTTTGTTGCTCTCTCTCTCTCTCTCTCTCTCTCTCTCTCTCTCTCTCTCTCTCTCTCTCTCTCTCTCTGTGGCTTTGACCTCAGCTCAGACGTGCCCCTCTGTAGGCTAAGGTGCCCTTAAGTTGGCAGCTTGAATGCTTATGCTGTTTTCACACTAGAGCTGCCTACATCCCTCTATGGTGCATTGAATGCATCTGTGCCATGGGTTGGATGGGGCGGGCAATCTTGCCCATCCATGATGTGTGGGTGGTGCCCATGGTGCGCCAGTGAGAGTAACTCCTTTTGAATAAAGGTGCACTTGAATTATGTCCTTAATCTACTTGATCTAGATGCTTAATGTTTTAGAATTATCATCCTTAACCCCTAGCCCATCAATTTCTTAAGAAGCACTCTTTAAGGAAATCATCCTCAAGCCATTGTTGTCTTCCGTGGACGACTTCTATGTTCACCTTCTCAAGCACTTCTCATTCTCTCTCTACTATGCCAAAATAACTAATGAACTTCACAAGTGGTCATGCTTGCATTTCATTTAGTAGAAATAATTATAAAGTTTTCATAACATGTATCTTTTTGGGAGGCCTATTACAAGAGGCTTCTAGAGCCTTGTGTGGTTTATGGAGCCCAAGTGTATACTTGAAGCTCAATGACACATCTCTAACTTCGTATAATATCTCGCCGTCCTTGCTTATTTCTCTAGAAGGATTTTAACATCCCTCTTGTTCTCTGATCATAAGCCAATTTTAATATCCCTTGAGAAGGGTGTAGTTATTGAACTTATTTCAAGCTAAGTAGTTATTGAACTTATGATCCTAGTTTAATGAAATGCAAAAGGTAGGATATATTAAACGTGTTAAATTTCATCCAAAACTGCCATTCTGGGAATTGGGTTTTTCCCGAATTATCTAGTACGGTCTTGAGTGTGCAATTCCTTTGAAGGCTGTAGCATGGAAGTTCTACAACAAGCTTGATCCTCTTTGTTCACAATCTCCCTTGTTTGCTATTTGACTAGGCCCTAGATTGAACTGACTAAAAACATCTAGGACAACCTAGATCTTGGGGTGACTCTGTTGGATAAGCAACCTAACAAGTTCTAAAGACTAACAATATTTGACCTAATATTCAATTTAGATGTCTAACCATTAGGTAACCATATGCAGGCTTTTAAGTCGGTCATACATATGTATATGCTTACTCCTTATAAACCTCTTGTACATGCCTTGAGGCCTCTATGGTTGTCAATCTTTTTAGCCATACAATAGCCATATATGCTACTCCATAGCCAAGCATGTGGGTACCTAGGATGCAAAATGAGATACCAAGGTGTTGTTAGAGTTAGCTCAAATGTCCACCTCTCATGTAACCCACCAATATTCTGTGTACCCAATGTTGTAAGGCCCCCATATGAGGAGAAGCCATGATGGGTATCGGATATTGGGAGGGATCCCCAGTTTAGACACTGGAAGGGGTCTTAGAGTAGACCAGATGGTTATGAGACGGCTTAGGAGCCAAGAGTAGATACCCGTCTGCAAAAAGGGGGGGTTCGGGGGGGCGATAGCCCCCCCGATAGCAGGGGGTCCGGGGGGCGCAGGCCCCCGGTGGGGGTCTGGGGGCAAAGCCCCCAGCGGCAGGGTCCGGGGGCTACCGGTAGCCCCAGGCCCGACGGTATGACCTATGCGCGATCCTTCATCTGCCCGCCGGCATGTTTTCTGAAGGGTCGGCTGGTCTTCCAGGCATTTCTTAACACATCATAGCATGCTAAAAGGAAAAAAATGTAGAGATGATAGTAACCTTGAGAAAGGCACATTACATAAAGAATAATTTGTTTTTAACGAAATGCAAAAGATATCGATTTGTTTTTAATGAAATGCAAAAGAAATGCAAAAGCTAAACTTACGAAGTAAAAAAATGGAAAACCCTAGATCCTTCTAATCATTACGCTCGTTGCCCTAAGTGGATCGCATCGCAATGCGTGCTAGTCTCCTTGCCGTAGCTTTTCGCCAATCCGTAGCTTTTCGCCAGCTTTTTCTCATCATGCGTATCTTTTCGTAAAGCTTCTCCTTATCTCTCATTCGTATCGCTTCCCAAGCTTCTCCTCATGCATATCTTCGTTCAAGCTTCTCCTTTCCTCGTCACTGAAGTCGTATCATCTTCGCCAAGCTTCTCCTCAAGCGTATCTTCGTTCAAGCTTCTTCTTTCCTCGTCACTAAAGTCGTTTGAGAGCTACCTCTTCCCGGGACAACGATGACGGAATCATCAAATTGCAATGACGGAATAGCTTTCTTTCTTTCTTGCAAGTTGGCTTCTTCCCGGGACAACGATGACGGAATAGCTGTCGGTAGGTCATGAGTTACAATCAAAAGAGCTTGTAACCGTTCTCGAATAACTTCGTATTAGCGACACTAATTCACCTATTTATTCTCGAATAACGCTGTAAAAGCAAGCGATCGGAGGCTCATCCTTTGGAAATTCAGTTCACCTATTTATTCTCGAATAACGCTGTAAAAGCAGGCTCATCCTTTGGAAATTCAGTAGTGGCAATTCGGGGTTCCTTGCGAGCAAGTACTTGATCTAATTAATCGAGCAGTCTGAGTTCCAAGCGTGAAATAGAGAATTACCTTCGTTCCAATCGACGCCTCCGTTCCAATCAAGCAGTCTGTCACGGGTATACTCGGGGGGGTCACTATGTATAAACCTTCTATATCACGTGCGTTCAAGGCCTATATTTAAAATCCCTTATCTGTAAATTTTTTCATTTATAAAATGTACCCCTTTTCTATACAAATCTGTAAATTTTTTCCAAAACTATTTTAAATAGTCCCTTATGTATATTTATTTCTGTAAATTTTAGGAATAGAAAATATCCTTCTGTCGAACTCACGTGATAGGGTTACATATGATGAGTGACCCCCCCGAGCGGGTATATCTCTCCTCTCTTTCTTTCAACCCTCCTGTTATCTTATTGCGTAGATGGTGGAGGAGCTTTCCTCTCTTTCTTTCAACCCTCCTGTTGGAGGATGAAGCCAAATTGCAAGAAAGAAAGCAAAAAATCTGAAAATTAAAGAGAAGCTACCGAACTGATTGAGCTTCAATTGTCAATTGTGTTGTTTCCTTCCAGCTTCAGGCTGTCGAGCCGTTGGTTGTCTTCTTGCCTCAAGACTCTCCGTGCGTGTGGTGAGTAAAACTCTGAGACTCTGAGACTCCTCTCCAATTTGTTTGGAATGAATAGAAAGTGAGGAGGGAAAGGCATCAATTGAAATGAGAGAAAAGGTCTTGATTTGTTTGAAATGTAGATTTGAAAGTTGAAAGTGATAGTTTGAAACTACTAAATAATTCAAATTTTGAAATATAGGTCTTCCCGCCATTGTGCCCTTTTGAATTTTGGATATACAGAATGGCACTTATGCCATTCTCTCCAAATCTAAATTCAAATTCAAATTCATATTGATAATTTTAATTTCAATTTGTATTTCAAATTGAAATTATGCTTTTGAAATTGTATTTCAAAACCTAAATTCTAGTTTTCAAATTTTGATTTCAAGTTAAACTTCAATCTCAATTTTGATTTTCATGATTGAATGGCAAATTTAGAGATTGAATTTCTAATTTTAAATGGAGAATGGCACCAGTGCCATTCTCCAAGACCTCATAAGAAGTCCGTGAGAGTGGCACCAGTGCTCTTCCCGCCATTGTTCCCTTTTGAATTTGGATATTTAGAGTGGCAAGTATGCCATTCTCTCCAATATTAAATTTAAATTCAAATTCAAATTATTCTGTTTGAAATTGTATTTCCAAAATGAAATTTATATTAGGACATTGCAATGGGAGAATGGCACTGGAGAATAGGAAAATGGAGAATGGCACTAGTGCCATTCTCCCAATGGAATGTCCCAATGGAATGTCCTATTTTTTGGCTTTGTAATAGGAAAATGGAGAATGGCACTAGGAATAGGAAAATGGAGAATGGCACTAGTGCCATTCTCCCATTGGAAAATGGAGAATGGCACTAGTGCCATTCTCCCAATGGAATGTCCTAATTTTTTGGCTTTGTAATAGGAAAATGGAGAATGGCACTAGTGCCATTCTCCCAATGGAATGTCCTAATTCAAAAATTTGGCTTCACAAAGGTAGAAGGGCACCAATGCCATTCTCCCATTGGAATTAGTGGTATGTCAATCTATAGGTTTAGTGCCATTCTCCATTGTAATAGGAAAATGGAGAATGGCACTAGGAATAGGAAAATGGAGAATGGCACTAGTGCCATTCTCCCATTGGAAAACCCATTCTCCCAATGGAATGTCCCAATTTTTTGGCTTTGTAATAGGAAAATGGAGACTGGCACTAGTGCCATTCTCCCATTGGAAAATGGAGAATGGCATTACTGCCATTCTCCCAATGGAATGTCCTAATTCAAAATTTTGGCTTCACAAAGGTAGAAGGGCACCAATGCCATTCTCCCATTGGAATTAGTGGAGTGTCAATCTATAGGTTTAGTGCCATTCTCCATTGTAATAGGAAAATGGAGAATGGCACTAGGAATAGGAAAATGGAGAATGGCACTAGTGCCATTCTCCCAATGGAATGTCCTAATTTTTTGGTTTTGTAATAGGAAAATGGAGACTGGCACTAGTGCCATTCTCCCATTGGAAAATGGAGAATGGCACTAGTGCCATTCTTCCAATGAAATGTCCTAATTCAAAATTTTGGCTTCACTGAGATCATCAAACTCACTTGTAGAATGGAATAGGGCACCACTCTCCTATGATCACTGGAATGCCCCTCCTAGAATAGTAGGCTAAGCATTTGTACAAGTGGAGAATGGCAGTGGTGCCAATCTCTTATTAGGCCCTAAGAAACGGCATTGAGAAGCCTAAACTCACATGCTCCTTCTTCTATGTAGTGATCACTGTCTCCGCTATGTAGAGATCACATGGAATTGTGTCAATCTTTGTGAAGAATGCCACTAGTGGAGAATGGCAGTGCTGCCAATCTCACATGCGCATTGAGAAGCCTAAACTCACATGTGCAGAGATCATATGGAAGTGTGCCAATCTCTGTGGAGAATGCCACCAGTGGAGAATGGCAGTGGTGCCAATCTCATACCATGACCTAAAAACATGCACAAGGAATCCTAAACTCACATGTGCATTCTTCTATGTAGTGGTGCCAATCTCATACCATGACCTGAAAACATGCACAAGGAATCCTAAACTCACATGTGCATTGGCACTTTTGCCATTATCCTAGTACCATTGTCCGCTACTGGCAATGTGCATTATTCTATGTAGTGATCATTGTCTCCGCTGTGTAGGGATCATATGGAATTGTGTCAATCTCTGTGGAGAATGCCACCACTGGAGAATGATAGTGGTGCCAATCTCATAACATGACCTGCAAACATGCACAAGGAATCCTAAACTCACATGTGCATTCTTCTATGTTGTGATCACTGTCTCCGTTGTGCAGAGATCATATGGAATTGTGTCAATCTCTTATTAGGCCTTGGAATGTTAATCTATAGGTTTAGTTTGTCTAGACAACCACTAGTGGAGAATGGCAGTGATGCCAAACTCATGGTGGCACCTACATAATGATGCTGAGATCATCAGACTCACATGTGGATTGGAATCGGACACCACTCTCCTATGATCACTGGAATACCCCTCCTAGAATAGTAGGGTAAACATTTGTACAAGTGAATAATGGCACTGGTGCCAATCTCTTATTAGGCCCTAAGAAATGTCATTGAGAAGCCTAAACTCACATGTGCAGAGATCATATGGAATTGTGCCAATCTCTGTGGAGAATGCCACCAGTGGAGAAGGGCAGTGGTGCCAATCTCTTATTAGGCCCTAAGAAATGGCATTGAGAAGCCTAAACTCACATGCTCACTCTTCTATGTAGTGATCACTGTCTCCGCTGCATAGAGATCACATGGAATTGTGTTAATCTTTGTGGAGAATGCCACCAGTGGAGAATGGCAGTGCTGCCAATCTCACATGTGCATTGGCACTTTTGCCATTATCCTACTGCCATTCTCCGCTAGTGGCAATGTGCATTCTTCTATGTAGTGGAATGTCAATCTATAGGTTTAGTTTGTCTAGACAACCAGTAGTGGAAAATGGAAGTGATGCCAAACTCATGGTGGCACCTACATAATGACACTGAGATCATCAGACTCACATGTGGATTGGAATCGGACACCACTCTCCTATGATGATTGGAATACCCCTGAAAACATGCACAAGAAATCCTAAACTCACATGTGCAGAGATCATATGGAATTGTGCCAATCTCTGTGGAGAATTCCACCAGTGGAGAATGGCAGTGGTGCCAATCTCAT